>NC_068989.1:59639445-59642960 GCF_001194135.2 Octopus bimaculoides
TAAGAAACACACATACGCGCGCGCACGCACGCACACACACACATACATACATACATACATATATATATATATATATATATATATATATACACACAAAAAGAAAGGCATTCCTCCATTTTCTCCTTTTTCATTTTCAAAATTGTTCAGTTGGCAAAACTGAATAAACATATATTTTATAAATTCTTACTTATAATTCATTCGGTCATCTTAAATTATAAAAATAGGGAGTCAATGTGGATACTGAAACGTTTGTACGTCGATCATTAGATCTACAACTATATTTGTTGTGTTCATAACATTAAATAAATATCAGTGTATGACATTATATTTCTAACGACCATAACATAATGTATTTGTATTTTATTTGTTGTTGCTCATAAACAAATAATTACTCATATCTAATTTCGGGCTAATTAAAATGTGGACAGGATTATTCAATGAAATTAAAACACGCTTCTAAGAATGTCTTGGATTTTCCCAATTTAAAACACCACTAGCCAAAAATATTTTTTCTTCTTTTTCTACTCTAGACACGAAATTTTGTGAGAGGAGGCCAGTCGATTAGACCGATCCCAGTGCGTAACTGGTACTCATCTTATTGACCCCGAAAGGATGAAAGGTAGAGTTAACCTCGGCGGAATTTGAACTCAGAACGTAAAGTCAGACGAAATACCGCTAAGCATTTCGCCCGGCATGCTAACGTTTCTAGCAGCTCGTTGCCTTAGCACTAGCCGAAAATATTACTGAAAATATGTTGTTATTGGAGGTACACTGGAAATCTAAACAGATATCATAATTAGCATAACTGCAAACGAAAACAAAATTGACCAAAACGAATGCATAAACCTGACATCTGTCAGGTGTTTTTGAAATAAATATTGAAAAATATATTTCCTGTCTTTGATTCAATATGATTGTTATCTAAAGTATTTATTTCTAATGATATTTTTCTATCGAGTTTTTGGTGAAAAAGAATAAAAAGCATATGCCCCTATTTTATTCCATTTTCTCAAATTATAACAATTCTATAGCCAAGCCACAAAGAATGTTGCCGATATAGTTTGAAGATAACAATGAAGTTTTACAAAATGTTACGAGGAACTCTTTTCACTTTTATAATAAGTAAAGGAAAAAAATAACGTTTCTCTCAACGAAGACTAATTCTATAAACAGAACAAACTTTAAACACCACCCCCACGGCTTTTGATTGCTTTTTAACGGGGGCTACTTCTTTGCAAGCATCTGAGCAAGGTTTCTGCTACGATTCTCAGAGGCTGAGCAAAGGATTATGGGTGCTGTCCTTCTTCCTTTTTCACCGAAACGAAAACAAAAATGTATATAAGGTGTAACGGGCCGTATATTAAGAGATTTTTGTTTCTGAAAATCTTTGTTTCTAGAAATGTCAATAACATACAAAAATCACAATGACTAGAATTTCGTTTGTATAAGCAAATTCAAATTTCATTAGAAATTAAGAATTAAAGTTTCAGTGGCATCTGACATGAAAATACAACACTCATTTGTCAGCTATGTCAGTGGTGGTGGTGGTGGCACTCCATCGCTTACGACGTAGAGGGTTCCAGTCGATCCGATCAACGGAACAGCCTGCTCGTGAAATTAACATGCAAGTGGCTGAGCACTCCACAGACACGTGTACCCTTAACGTAGTCCTTGGGTAGATTCAACGTGACACAGTGTGGGAGAACGCTGAACCTTAGAAATACAGGTGCAACAGAAACAGGAAGAAAGAGTGAGAGAAAGTTGTGGTGAAAGAATACAGCAGGGTTCACCACCATCCCCTGCCGGAGCCTAGGTGTTTTCGCTCAATAAACACTGACAACGCCCGGTCTGGGAATCGAAACTGCGATCCTATGACCGCGAGTCTGCTGCCCTAACCACTGGGCCATTGTGCCTCCATTGTCAGCTATGTCACATTTGAGATAACAAATGTTCGATACTGTTCTCCTTAGTATATCCTACCTTATTATTCATACAATTGTACAAGTAAAAATTGCTACATGTACTAGCTGAAGGACGTCACCCAATATAATCCACAAAGAAATGTTTCCTCTTAACATTTGTAAGACGAACGGACAGCAGGATCTCATACATCGTACATTGCAGCCATACTTTACAGAGTTTAGATATCTTGTCTGTCATTTCAATTAGTAAATCTAGGCAATGTCTTCTATATAAACAGGATGTCTTTCAAATTATGTTGCTGCATGTTCACGATATTATCTATATCTGATGACATCTATTGATCGTTTCAAAATAGGATTTGTGCTGAAAATTGCTTTTAAGTCCCCTATACATTCAAATTCTTTTGAAATGTAAATATGGAGTATGCTTTCAACAGATCCTGATTGACTCTTCGTACAGAAACTTCATTCTCTCGTTAACATTGGGGTTACTAATATGCTGAAACAAGTTTGTTTCGAGAATTTCAAGTTTATGCGAACTAAGTCATGTTTGAGGTTATTTTTGTGCCGTGCTCGCTTTGATAATTGTATAATGTTGTGGTCGGAAATAGTTGTGAGAATCACCTGAACATTGTGAATGAAGTTTGCATTAGTGGTAAAGACTAGGTCGAGTATATTATTTCCCCTAGCTAGATGAGTAATGATTTGTTGTATGAGGAAGTCTTTGTTGGTATTGAAAAGAGCATTCATATCTCCTGTTCAGTTGTTTAATTTCAGTTCTATATTTAAGAGATGAGGAATTATGTACATTATTTACATTATTTACATTTGACGGATATTTGTCCTCATCTTGTTTATTGCTAACGGACATATGGCGTAGTGGTTAAGAGCGCGGGCTACTAGCCCCAAGATTCCGAGTTCGATTCCAGGCAGTGACCTGAAGAAGAAGAAGAAGAAGAAGAAGAAGAAGAAGAAGAAGAAGAAGAAGAATACCTTAGGAATGAGAATCCAGGTTCGAAATTACCCCCAAGACACCTGATGAAGGCTGGAGGGTATATCAGCCGAAACGTTGTGTTAACAAACAAGATGAGGACAAATATCCGTCAAATGTAAATAATGTGTTTAATTTCAGGTTGGATATAGCCCTCAGGCCAGCTGAGACAAGGAAAACTAAAATACCCTGCTAAAAGTACATTGGCCTGTGGGCTGGATTCATTTGTGGTTTGACTTGTGAGCGACAAAGCATCTCTGAAGTGATCTCCGTGGTTAGCTGCATCAAGAAGACAAGTAGGTAATGCCTATGAGTTTAATAGGTCATCATTTGTTCTAATATTGAAGAATGGTTTCCAATGTTGATCTTGTTGTTGTTGCTATTGTTTAGTCGAGGCGAGGCAAATAGCAGAAGAACATGATGGCAATGATGATGATGGGTCACTTGTGGTATTTCGCGGAAATGAGGAAGTGGATAGTTGAACTGTGAAGGGCTCTTGATTGTGGGGGAATTTTATAGCGCATTAATTGTGCTAGAATCAATTTTAACGTTAATGTTAAGAGTGCTTTAGTTCAGTGAAATATCTTTCTAGAGATATTGGG
>NC_068989.1:59643271-59645349 GCF_001194135.2 Octopus bimaculoides
CATCAATAAGCAATCAATATAGAAGGTTGCGAGCTGACAAAATTGTTAGCAAATCGTGCAAAATGCTTAGTGACATTTCGTCCATCTGTATGTTCTGGGTACAAATTCCGCCTTGGTCCACTTTGACTTTCCCCCTTTCGGGGTTGATAAAATAAATACCATTTGAACGCAGGGGGTCGATGTAATCGATTTACCCCGCCCCCGAAATTTCAGGTCTTGAAGCCAGTACAAAATGGGGGGAGTTGGCGGAATTGTTGGAGCGTTGGACAAAATATCATGCAGTATTTTTCTGTTTTTCTGTGAGTTTAGTTCCCACCGGGTTAACTTTTTTTCTGAGTTCAATTCCCACTGTGTTAACTTTTCTTTCACCCCTCCAGGGTCCTCCGTGGTGGATAAAGCAAAATACTCGCCAAGTATTAGGATCAATCGTATCGGCTAACCTCTTCAATTCAAATTTGCAGGTCTTGGACCTAAATCGAACAATAAATAATAGTTACACTATCGTTGTTAAATATAATGTCATACCTTAAAACATCAGTCTATCACAAAGTCTCTCGAGTTACCTAAGTGGGCTGTCGAACCAAACAGCTGTTCGCACGCAATCACAACTTTAAGTTGTACTAATGATTGTTGTAAGTTTTATTCGGTTATAGGCTTAAATTGTTGATGATTCCGAGTAATTAAGCGATTCTTAAATACAAGATATTTCTCCTTAACAAGTTTAGTATCAGAAACTATACAGTTTAATCAGCGATTTTTTTATTTCCTTCATTTTCGGTAGCGCGACCCCTTTTTTTTTTATTAATGTGAAGCAACAGCCTAGCACTGTTTGAAATATAATTTAGAATTGGGGTGAGAGTGCAGGCGTGGCTGCGTGGTAAGAATCTTGCTTCCCAACCGCATGGTTCCGGGTTCTGTCCCCACTGCGTGGCACCTTCGGCATGTGTCTTCTACTATAGCTTCAGGCCGACCAAAGCCTTGTGAGTGAATTTGGTAAACGGAAACTGACAGAAGCCCGTCGTATATATATACGTTCTGAGTTCAAATTCAGCCGAAGTTGACTGTGCCTTTCATTCTTTTGCGATCGATAAAACAAGAACCGGATAAGTACTGGGGTCGATGTAACCGACTTACCCCCATACTCGAAACTGCTGGCCTAGTGCCAAAATTTGAAACCAATAAAATTATTAGAGGCATTTCGTCTCTGAGTTCAAATTACACCGAGCTCGCCTTTGCTGTTCATTCTTTCGGGATCGATAAAATAAGTACCAGTTACGCACTGGGGACGAGATAATCAACTTACCCCTTCTCCCCAAAATCAGGCTTGCGCCTGTAATAAGAAGGATTCTCTTTTTTAATAAGGTGGTAGGCTAGCAGAATCGTTACCGCGCCGAAATAAATGATTCGGTGCATTTGTCCTCTCGCTGTAAGCCTTGTGCCAATATTTGAAACTATTATTATTATTGCGAGGCTTATTGATATCTAAAAGAGGTGACTTTTTACTAATAGTGTTGTTTTATGTTGGTTGTCAATTTGAATATAAATAGAGACGATAGGTACAAAATAGAAATATCGATCACTTTTTTCTCGATACATTTTTCCTCTAAATTTTTCAACTCACACACACACACACACACACACACACACACACAAACAAACACACACACATATATACTTACATACACACATAATACATGGACACGTACGTACATATACATACATATGCATACATACATACATACATATTTATGGAGGCTGTGTTTTCCAAAATGGAGGCGAACACCTTCCTCCATGTGATCAGCTTGAAAAATTGTTACGACACTAGGATATTTTCCTACTTTCCTTAACATGAAACCAACGGTAGCCTTAATTCACAAATCAGGAAAATATATCCACCAATGCGGTGTTGAGCACTCATTTTCATCGTTCGATATTTACGTATATATATATATATATATATATGGTAAACTGGGATATTGATCAGGTCTACTATCTTAAGTCAAAAACCAGAGGCACCATCATGTTTGTCAAAGCCTAATCATTGAGTCTATGTTTTACCTCTCCTCATAACAAAGCTA
>NC_068989.1:59645901-59647473 GCF_001194135.2 Octopus bimaculoides
GTTGTGAGTGTTTATTTAGCGAAAACACCTAAAGCTCCACGAGGCTCCGGCTGGGGATGGTGGCGAACCCTGCTGTACTCTTTCACCACAAATTTCTCACACTCTTTCTTCCTGTTTCTGTTGTACTTGTATTTCAAAGGGTCAGCCTTGTCACACTGTGTCACGCTGAACATCCCCGAGAACTACGTTAAGGGTACACGTGTCTGCGGAGTGCTCAGCCACTTGCACGTTAATTTCACGAGCAGGCTGTTCCGTTGATCGGATCAACTGGAACCCTCGACGTCGTAAGCGACGGAGTGCCAACATATTTTATCGATGAAAGATCAAAAGAGACCGAACAAAACTAATAAAATTTTGTTAGAGTTTTTTGCCCGGCACTCAACACGCTTGCATTGCTTAACATTATTTTTTTAATAAGTATATATATATAAGAAATTAAATAATAAAATGCACACACTTTACAAATTTTTTATATAATTTTTAATATATCGACCGGGCTGGGGAATAATTTATGAGTGTTTTTTTTTATTTTTCAAAAATTATTTTAAACAAAAAACACTACAACAAATTAATCAATAATATACTCTCCGTTATTGTTTACGACTTTCTCCCATCGTTCAATAAATTTTTCGATATCTCGGCGATAGAAATCTCCCGGTCTTGACTCAAAGAATTCGTCCAACAAAGCCCTCAATTCCACGTGATTATTGAACGATACACCGTGCAAAGCGTTCGAAAGCAGTCGAAAGAGATGAAAAATCTGAAGGGGTCAAGTCTGGAGAGTATGGAGGCAGCACTTCCCATTCGTATTCTTGAATCGTGGTTCTGGTCATATTGGCGATGTTAGGACGGGTATTGTCGTGTTGCAGAGGAACGCCATTTCACCTATTCGGTCTGTTTTGTTGAATTGCTTCTTTGAGTCGGTGCAATTGCTAAACGTAGAGCTCCGCATTGAGTGTTTGGTTGCGCTCAAGCAGTTCGTAATGGATTATGCCTTACCAGTCCCACCATACACACAACATGATCTTTCGAGGATGAAAGCCTTGTTTTGTTTGCGGAGTCGCTTGCTTGTTGGGGATGAGCCATTCTTTTCGCTGCTTCATACTGGCGTAAAGGCACCATTTTTCATCGCCAGTGACCATGTGTTGAGCCAACAACAACAAAATTTTATTGCATCAGAAATAATTTTAGTTTCTTTTCTATAACTAGTTGTACACCAGTTTCTTCTCGTACTTTCAAAGTCGTCCTCTGGTGAAACTTTAATGAAAGGTAATAATAATCGGTTCGTTTCTCATTCTAATCTTCCACAGCGAGACTAAATCTGTGTTCTTTATTCTTTTACTTATTTCAGTCATCGGACTACAACCATGCTGGGGCACTATCTTGAAGAGTTTAATAAAATAAATCGATTTCAGTACTAACTTTTAAGTATGGTATTTATTTTATCGATCTTTAAAGCCGAGCCGTTATGTTATGGACATAAACAAACAATAGTTATCAAACGGTGGCGAAGGGGACAAACAGGCATAGATAGATAGATAGAGAGAGAGAGAGAGAGAGAGGGAGAGAGGG
>NC_068989.1:59647483-59648931 GCF_001194135.2 Octopus bimaculoides
GGAGGGAGAGAGAGAGAGAGAGGGAGGGAGAGAGAGAGATACACACGATGGGCTGTCACGCTGTTTCCGTCAGCAAAATTCATTGGTCTATTTGTTTTCTCTCACTAAATTTCTACGATAACAACACTCTATGACTATATTCACTATTTCCACGTCTAAAACATGAAAATAATTACTGCAGTACATATTCTGATTAACGTTAGTATCAATTATTTTAATTGGATATAACTCCAGATATATAACTGCTGATAAACTATACATTATAGGTCTCTTATCTATTATTTTAGGACTTCGGTAGAATCGTTAGCGCGCCGGAGAAAATGCTTAGCGACATTTCGTCGTCTTTACGTTCTGAGTTCAAATTCCACCGAAGTAGACTTTACCTTTCATCTTCCGCGGTCGATAAAATAACCAGTTGAGCACTGGAGTCGATGTAATTGATTTATTCCCTCTCTTGATATTAATGGCCTTATGCCAAAATTTGAAATCATTAATTTAAGACTTCGATTTTTGTTTCTGTGTGTAATTTATTTATTTTTAATAAGGTTGACACCAAACATTTAACATTTCTTTAAACATCATTCGTCTCTTTGGTCTATACACAGCAAAATATGTTATCCAAAAGTTATTAAAATGTTATTATTGGATGTCTAAAACCGTTGAGATTACCATGGAGTAATAATGAATAACCAGCTGCTCAAATTCCAATTCAGTATGTAGATGCTTCCGTAGTGGCAGAGCGATAGCTAGCAGGTTTATCAGACATATCGGTATTGTGGAACTTTCGGGCGTGGGTGGTGAAATCAGCATCCTATTAAAGCGTTCACATGTCTGACTCATTCGCTGGAAACAGTGAGAGATTAATGTTTGGTGATCCGTGGAGGCTTGTCCATGGCTGTCAGTCGTGACCTATTTTCACTAAAGCATTCACGGAGACAAAATTCACAACTGTCATTGAACATTACTTGTACATATTCCCTATTTTACTTCCCTACCAACCCATCTTGCCATTTCAAACTGAATCCAAGCTGACAAATGACAATAATATAAATAGCAATGAAATAAATAAAGAAATATGACATTCGCCCACGAAGCTGCATAATACAGTCATGATCACTTGGTGACTGAAGCCCGACAAAGAAATGTTGCTCTGGGCAATTAGTTAATGGGGACTCTCTCTTTCTCTTTCTCTCACACATTCTTTTCTCCCTCTTTCTGTCACACACACTCTCTCTCTCACTCACTTTCATTCTTTTGTCCCTCTGTCACAAACACATTCTTTCTTTCTCTATCTATCTATCTATCTTTCTATCTTTCTATTTCTGTTTAGTTATTCGCCTATTCCTCCTTATCAGTGTCGAAAGAAATCCCGAAAGAAAAATTCTACATAAAAGGCATAAATAAACAAATAAAACCAAAGGCAAATGGTATGAAATAAAATGGAAAAT
>NC_068989.1:59649687-59655924 GCF_001194135.2 Octopus bimaculoides
TAAAAGCAGCAGAAATATAACAAAAAGCTATTACTCAGAGTTTCACGTTCCCGTTCATGAACGGGAACGTGAAACTCTGAGTAATAGCTTTTTGTTATATTTCTGCTGCTTTTAAATAAAGTGCATTGTAAATAGACAACAACAGATAAAAACACATACGCATACTGAGTGTCCAACCGGACGGAAGACAGACTCAGAGGGTCTCTAATCCTTCATCAGTTATCAACCAAAATGATAATACTCAGTTTCGCACCATTAATGATAAGACTGAGAACTTCCCATATTGGTGGTGCCTGCGAAAGCCGCAGAGAACCACCAACATGGGAAGTTCTCAGTCTTATCATTAATTATGTGAAACTGAGTATTACCATTTTGGTTGATAACTGATGAAGGATTAAAGATCCCTTGCGTCTGTCTTCCGTTCGGTTGGACACTCAGTATGCGTATGTGTTTTTATCTGTTGTTGTCTATTTACAATGCATTTTTTCTTTTATTAAGTAAGGGTGCGCAACGCACACCTTATGTTTATTAACATTAAGTATGTGTTTATATATATATATATATACGTTGGGCTTCTTTAAGTATTCCCCTAACAGATTCACTCACTATGCTTTAGTCGGCTCGGAGCTGTAATGGAAGGCACTTGCCTAAGGTGCCACGCAGTGAGACTGAATCCGGAATCATGTGGTTGTGGTTAGGAAGCAGGCTTCTTACAACATACCCATACCTGTTGTTTCTTATTCAAATTAAAAGGGCATCTATTCCATCTCAATCACAGATTTTCTAATTAATTTTTTGTTAACTAAACAGTTCGAAACTTCGAATACTGGTTGAATTTCTCTCGTACAACACAGTTTACTCTGAACGTTTTTGACAAAATTTCCTATTTTAGAAGTTATTTCGTGTTAAAGTTGTCGTATTTGGGTAATTTCAACCAATCAACGACGTGTGTTCGGTTGAAGAAAACTACTGCTGTTTACGAAAATAATCCGGGTCATCTTTACTAAATGTCACCACTCTGTTCGAAGAATCAACACCAAGAAGGAAGAAATATTATCCACATATATTTATTCGTTGCCCGACATCGCTGTTTTATCCACACATAAAGCGCACCGGTGTTTAAAAGACCTATAGAGCAACGAGTCCACAGCTGACTTTTTTGTTGTTGACATATATGTAGTTTTAAAATGCCTTATTTAACAACTATGAGATCTATTGTTATTGTCATGATTTTATCTTACTATAATCAACAGCAAACACATTTCGTCAATATAAAAGTCTTTATTAGATAAAAAATAATATTATCAACAGATGAAGGTAAAACAAAACAAATAGCGGTTTATACACTGGAAAATACGGTAATTGTAGTGGCAGTGACAAATTCACTCGCTGGTTGCTATTTGATAGCGTAGAAGAGAGGGAAAGAGTGAGGAATGCACGGTGCTGATTAGAAAGGAAGAAAGGGTAAAGGTGACATCGTCTTCACTCGCCGTACGAATAGTGGTGACATTTAGCAGAGATGACCCGGAATTTGTTCCTCTTCGATTATTATCGTAAACAGCAGTAGCTTTCTTCAACCGAATACACGTCGTTGATTGGTTGGAATTTCCCAAATTCGACAACTTTAACACGAAATAACTTCTAAAATAGGAAATTTTGTCAAAAACGTTCTGAGTAAACCGTGTTGTACGTGAGAAATTCTACCAGTATTCGAAGTTTCAAACTGTTTAGTTAAAAAAAAATAATTAGAAAATCTGTGATTGAGATGGAATAGATCCTTAAAAGGTATTATAAAGTATTAAAACAAACATTGTGTATGTACTATACAAATTAAAGTTTATCATTGATGGCAGTATATTCTAAGTTATTCAAAATCCTTCATTTCTGCTTAGTTAAAAACTGTAAAAGTTTATTCATTAACTAAAACGAAACAAATGTGACAGGAAAATTTTTATGACACTCAGTGGGGGAGTCCACTTCAATTGCAAGAAAATGGTCGAGTCATAAAGAGAAAGAGAATGAAATTGTAAACGGTACTTGGTATGTCACTTTTACTGCTATCAAACAGTCGGGGTTCTATTGTGAACAAATTTACTGATTTTTTTTTTTTTTTTGTATTCTCTTTCATCATCATCATCATCATCATCATTATCGTCGTCGTTGTTATTATTGTTGTTGTTGTTATTATTATTATTATTATTATTACATATGTAAACTCCCACACTTTATGTCTGTCTTTGTATTGTCCCTCCTCATCCTTCGTCCTTGTGGCAAATAAATGGAATCATTACTATTTATTATTATTATTTTTATTGTTGAGTGAGAGAGCAGTGCATGCCATCAAAATGACACCAGGGTAAAATATACGAAGCCCATTATACCCATCATGACTACCCGTCTGATAAGGGTACACCAGGCACATGCATCACAACCATATGTACGCGACATGGTGATCTCATAGCAAAATAAACAGCGCATGACCTTGCAGGTGGGACCCAGTTAGAATTTTTTTCAGGTCGAGTAGCCCATCCCGCTCAAAAGGTCCCTGAATAAGGTTTGTTTAAGGATGTTGAGCAAAACACCCATGTTTCCAAAGGTGAATTATTCAAACCCCAAAGAATTCCTCTCAACACATGGCTCTGATGCTCCCCCACTATTTCTGCTCATGATCAGAGATCCACATATCGTCAGCCACCAAGGGACATGCTCAACTGGTTAAGGTCAAACAACTGACAAGCAAATCTGTGGTATTAAGCAGAATATTTGCTGTAGCCCATCTTTTATACCAAGACTAAACAATGTACGTGATAACACTTCCAACCAATTAAGATCAGAAGCCATGAGAGCCACTGCCTGGTACTGCATCCGGGCATTATTATTATTATTATTATTATTATTATCATTATTATTAAGGCGGCGAGCTGGCAGAATCGTTAGCAAGCCGGACGAAATGCTTAGCGGTATTTCGTCTTCCGCTACGTTCTGAATTCAAATTCCGCCGAGGTCGACTTTATCTTTCATCCTTTCGAGGTCGATAAATTAAGGACCAGTCTAGTACTGGAGCCGATGTAATCGACTATCCCCCACCCCACAAATTCCAGGCCTTGTGCCTATAGTAGAAAGGATTATTATTATTATTATTATTATTATTATTATTACTACTAAGGTGGTGAACAGGTAGAATCGTTAGCGCACCGGGTAAAATGCTTAGCGGCATTTCGTTCGTCTTTACGTTCCGAGTTCAAATTCTGCCTAGATTGACTTTGCCTTTCATCCTTTCGGGGTCGATAAGATAAGTACCAGTTGAACACTGAGGTTGATGTAATCAACTTACTCCACTCCTAAAATTGCTTGAAATCGTTATTATTATTAAAGCGGTGGAAAAGCAGAAATGTTACCACGCTGGACAGAAATACTGAACGACATTTCTTCCGGCTCTTTACGTTCTGAGTTCAAATGCTGCAGAGGGTCTAAAATAAAATACCAGTTGAACAGAACCAGCTGAGTTCGGTGTAATCGACTTAACCCAACTCCTTCCTTACGATTGCTGACATTGTGCCAAAATTTAAAAGCATTATTGGCGAGCTGGCAGATTCATGAGTACTTCGGACAAAATGTATTTGTCTTTTGTGTCCTCTCCGGGTCGATAACATCAAGAACAAGTTGAGCACAGGGGTCATTGCAAGCCACTAGTCCTCTCTACCCAAATTTCAGGTTTCGTGCCTTTAGTAGGTAGGATTGTTGTTGTTGTTGCTGTTCTTGTTGCTACAGCTGCTGCTATTATTATGTTTAATAATATGTTTAAGCGATTTGATAATATGTTTAAGCGATTTAATAATAATAATAATAATAATAATAATAATGATGATGATGATGATGATGATGATGATGATGATTATGGTGAAAATGGTGATCATCATAATTCAAGGAGGCAGAGAGAAGCAGAGATGGCGAAGGGGAATCATTGCTCACAAACAAGAGAGGAAAAAAAATCATGATGACGACATTTTGAGATTGTCATCGTATTTGTTCTCATCCGCTTTCACCCCTTTCGCCTCCTCTTTATCATCTAAATTATCATCATTTCAATATATTTCTAATATTTTGAAAACTATAATCCTACTGCTTGCAACAAAGTAGCAATTAGAACAATTTGATTTCGATTCAACTTGATTTAAGACCCAAAAATGGATTAGTATACATTGGAATTTATGCATTGTTTTATTATTCTAGAAAGGATTTTCGTTACGATAAATTACTTATAAAAAACATATTTCGCATTATCTTTCAGTGAACAAGGTCTTCCAACAACCTACAACAGTTCACTATTCCACTCCTAAATGAGTCTCTCTCAGTTTCGGTGCAGTCAGAACACGCATGTATTCTTAGTCACGCGAATGACTAAGACCAGTTGTAATTCCATATATTTATACATATTCGTCTTTTGTGAAAATTTGTCACTTTTCTTTTGCTTTTTGGTTTTTGCTCATTCATCGTATACAAACATACATGCATGAACACATACACAAACACACACATACACACACACACACATGTAGGTGCAGGAGTGGTTGTGTGATAAGTAGCTTGCTTACCAACCACGTCTTTCCGGGTTCAGTCCCACTGCGTGGCACCTTGAGCAAGAGTCTTCTACTCTAGCCTCGGGCCAACCATAGCCTTGTGAGTGGATTGGTAGACGGAAACTGAAAGGAGCCCGTCGGATAGATAGATAGATAGATAGATAGATAGATAGATAGATAGATAGATAGATAGATAGATAGACAGACAGACAGACAGACAGGCAGGCAGGCAGGCAGGCAGGCAGGCAGGCAGGCAGACAGACAAATAGATAGATAGATAGATAGATAGATAGATAGATAGATAGATAGATAGATAGATAGATAGATATGTATGTATGTGTGTATATATGTTTGTGAGTATATATGTTTGTGTGTCTGTGTTTGTCCCCCCAACATCGCTTGACAACTGATGCTGGTCTGTTTACGTCCCCGTAATCTAGCGGTTCGGCAAAAGAAACCGATAGAATAAGTGCTAGGCTTACAAAGAATAAGTCCTGGGGTCGATTTCCTCGACTAAATGTGGTGCTTCAGCATAGCCGCAGTCAAATGACTGAAACAAGCAAAAGAATAAAAGAATATACAGGGTGCGGTGAATAAATTGTCGTCTAAATTACGCAAAAATGAAAATAATACTGACATCTCATTTTAACAGATATATTCACCAAAATTACATTAAAATATTTTGAAATACTAATGAGTAAATCTATTCAATGAAATCGTCATTGGCTTCAACCACGGCCTCCAGACGACTTCGGAATCTCCTGCAACTCTTCTGAGCGGTCTCTTTGTTTAAGTTGGTGAATGCTGCCATAATCCTTCCCTTCAGTTCATCTTTGCTGTTACAAGGAGTTTTGTTGGTCTTTCGCTCAACTGCGCCCCATTCATAATAAACAAGGGAGTTGCAGTCTGGGGAGTTAGGTGGCCATATGTTAGGGGTGATGTGGCCGCAGAAATTGTGACAGCCATGACTGGATTCTCCTGCTTGTGTGGTGTGATGCAGGGTCCTATTTCCAGACATAGGGTCTTCCACTCTCTTGACCCAAGGTAGCACTACCTCCTGCAAGCACTTGATGTAGGTCTCTATGTTGAGTCTGAGGCTGTGGGAAGATGAATGGAGGCATAACGTCGCCATCACTAGTAATCTCTCCAAACATCATGGTGTTGACTGGATGTTTGACTTTTATCACTCTCTGTACATGTTTTGGGGACACGACAAGACAACGGTTGTTCTGTGTGTTCATCATTTGATTATGGCAAACATTTTTCTCGTCTGAGAAAAACCAAAGCATGTTCGGTTGGAGGGGATGCTTCAGTTTGTTCAAAACTCACACTACTATGCTGTGTAGTAGACAAAATCAAAAACAAACAATGTGCGAAATTAAAAATATAAAATGGCGACAGTTTACTCGTCGCACGCTCTGTGTGTGCGCGCGTGTGTGTGTGTGTGTGTGTGTGTGTCTATATATATATATGTTCATATATATTCATATATATATATATGTATATACATAAAAAATATATATAAATTATACATATATATATATATATACACATGCATATATGCATACATACATACATGCAAGCATGTATACATACATACACACACACACACTAATATATATATATATATATATATATATATATATATATATATATA
>NC_068989.1:59656530-59660929 GCF_001194135.2 Octopus bimaculoides
ATATATAATGCAGGATGTGTCGAAACGATCGTTCTGTTCAATAACGATTCTTGCTAACTCTATTTTCCGTTTCCCTCATTCATTATAAACTCAACAAATACTGCAGAATGCCTGACGTAAATCCAGTGACAATTATATCATAATCGTGGATAACATCAGGTAGCCTAAACGCTGTAAGTACTTTAATCGGCATACTATTAGATATATATACCTAAAGTCCAAATAATTACTTACATATATATAGGTGAATGTATGTACGTATGTATGTATGTATGTATGTATGTATGTATTTAAATGTGTATGTGTTCGAATCGGTCTTTTGCTATTCCGGAGTTCTACCTGTGTGCTCTCAGAATCATCAGGCAAGTTATGACAATAAAAAATTATGTGGAAGTGATCAACCTTTCTTCCGATAGTCAGCACTAAGCACACACGGGCGCGCGCGCGCACACACGCACGCAAGCACACACACGCACACACACACACACAAACACACGGGCGCGCGCGCACACACACGCACGCAGGCACACACACACACACACACTTTCATCCTCGTTTCAAAATAGTACTACAAGCTCTCTGCTGTTAGTATCACTGATTTGTTAGGTGACAAGAGACGACATATTTACATGGAAAGTGAATGAAAATGTGTGAGATTCATTCATACCATTTACATGAGCATTTGTAGCGTGAGCAAAAGTAAATCAGCATCAACCGGAATCTGGAGCAAAAGTAAATCAGCATCAACCGGAATCTGAAACAAGCGTTTTACCATTATCCATAATTCATAATTTTGTTTTTTACATTATTACAAGGTCATATGAAACGTGAGAAGAAGAAGAAGAAGAAGAAGAAGAAGAAGAAGAAGAAGAAGAAGAAGAAGAAGAAGAAGAAGAAGAAGAAGAAGAAGAAGAAGAAGAAGATATGATGAGAAAGAAAGAAAGAAAGAAGTGGTTCAAATTATCGATATCTCTTTCGCGGGAGATTGTAGAGCGAAAGATAAAGAGCATGAAAAAATCGAGAAGTATGAACAACTGAAGGAGAAGGCTGGAAAGTTGTGGAGAATGAAGGTTCCAATGATTCTAGTGGTGATCGAAGCATTGCCATGCATACCAGATAGTTCCAAGGACTGTGTAAATACGATCATTGCAAGCATTTTAAAGAAAGTATTGTCTATGTGTGGAACAGGAGAGGCAACAGTAAGGTACTGCTATCAACTTGTTGTTGAATGTTCACTTACTGAAATGCCCGGACAGTTAAACATCTAAGTGTTGAAGATGTACAAAAATACTTAATAATAAGCAAAAATGCTCGTTCTAAAATCTCTCTAAGAGATTAACGCAGTAGTTGTACTGACAAGTAATACTCGTAGCCACTTCAGCATGGTTGTCCGTTCGAACGGACTCTACTGCGATTTTTTTATCCTCAAGAGGACGTCTCCTCTAGCTTTGCATCATTAACCAGCTAGAGGATATGTCATCTTGGGGTTAAAAAATTAATTATAATTTTAAACAATTGAAGGTAACGTTATTAGAGCCATATAGGCAGTAAGCTGGTAGAATCCTTAGGACGCCGGACAAAATGCTTAGCGGTATTTCGCCCATCGCGTTTTCAGTACAAATTCCGCCGAGGTCGACTTTGCCTTTTCTCTTGTCGGAGTCGATAAAATAAGTACCAGTCGAGCACTAAGGTTGACGTAATCAACTTACCCTCTCCCCTGAAATTGCTGGCCTTGTGCCGAAATTTGAAATCAGTATTATTAGCGCCATAATTAATAAGTTAGGTAATTCCTGAGATTAAGGCATCACTTTCGAAAAATATTGAGAAAAAACAAAAATATTCTTCGCTTGCTGCCATACAAAATTATACTTACTGCAGAACGCTGACAGCAAAAGTTATATCCTGAACTCAGTGATCGCCCATTAAGTTTTGAGTTAAAATATTAGATTTATTACCGCAACGAAAAAAAACATCAGTTGAAAATGAATGAAGTTAATATAGGCTAAAGCAGAATCTTTCCCCATAAAGTCTACGTCTTTCTAGAAATGTAGTATTTCACTAAATATGCAAGGACATGTATCTGAAATGAAATTGCAGATTACTCTAGAACGCATCGTAAACAAGAAAAATCTGTTCCTGATTTCTGTACGGAGTAAAGCGCTACCTTAAATTACTTAACAGTTTTCGCTCAAAATTATTCCATACTTTTCTACGTTTGATGGTAGTTTTATGTAAGCCTTATTCATGCATGTATTGTGTTGAATAGAATATTGTGTTGAATAGAACTTCGGACTATGAATACAGAGTTATGATATATTGCTTACAGATGGAATATATTACAAGAATATATATGAGTATGCATGTTCTCTTCTATTTTTAATTATCTGAAGTCTTTTTGCAAAGAAGAATCTGGTTTCTAACAAAGATAAAAAAAAGCTCCATTGTTGGAAAGTTACATAGCCGGATTTATAGGGGAACAAAGGGGCAATTGCCCCAAGCCCTCGCTCAGTATCGGGCGGTGGGCCCTCCACACTTCCCAGCAACCTTTCCTGAAGCGGGCCATCTATCTACTTGTTATAAGACAATCTTTTTTAAATATTTGTCCATTTCAGCCACACCGGTTGCTCAACACTAAAACTGCGAGCGGGTTGCTAGGGGAAAGAATAACAATGGAAACAACAAGAGTAACAAAAACAAAAAAGCTTTCTGAAAAATATTCAATACTTTTATGTAGGTATCTCTACATAAAAGGTAGATGGTTAGGTAGAAGTTTCTGTCAATGTTTTTTTTCCTTCTTATGACCCTGCAACAACCCATAAATTTTAGGTTTTGTAACGAACTCACATCTATTGCCAGTCCCTAAACTTCATTAGTCTGTTGACACGGAAGTCTATTTTGGTACGCTGATTATATTTACGAGAAAAAGGTACGACTGTTTGGCTTCCAAAATTTAAATGTTTGATTTACAGATTAAATTATAAAATTATCTCTTTCTTATACTACAGATAAAAACATTTTTTTTTCTCTCTCTTTGAACTTTGGAAAATGACTTGTTCAAATTTTTGCTTTTCATTAAACCAAATCTTTTCCTTTCTTTCTTTATTTATTCTTTACTTTCTTCCTTTTCGATATTTTTCGTCGTGTTTTAAGGTTCATATGTCAGTCAGTCTCCCGAGGCACTGGCCTACCAATTTGTTGTTACTGTTCGCAAAAACAATTTCATTAATGATAGTGATTTAGAACCTGTTCGATTTGTTTATATCTACCAATTTTCGGCCAGCGGATGTCTACTACTATAAGTCCCTGGTTGTAAATAGGTGAATTTAAAAAAGAAAATTGGGAAAATGTTGGAACATAAAAATAAACTCAAGGATGCTACTAACAACTCATCTTAATTGCAATCCAAAATACCCTCTTCCCTCACAAAATGATTTGAACCGTTACGTCTGCTGACGCCGTTTTTATAAACAAAAGTGAAAGTAGTTCAAAAACCGTTACATGACTGTTTAAAATTTAGAAGAATCTATGAAATACACAATTCCTTTACAAACCTATATTTTCTCTGAAACGTTTATGATGCTTCTTTGTTACCAGGGCCCCATAAAAGTGATGCATGATTCTGAAGATAAGTAATTTAATGGAAATATGTATGTATGCATGTATGTATGTACGTATGTAAAATTGAGTTTATGATCTGGGTATAGAAGCCGAGGTTTCGAAGTAGTTGCCCGTAGTTTTCTTCCTCTTTAATTTTCGAAGAGATATTCACATGAAGTAGGACAGCTGACCTGAACGACGGTATATATTTTTTCTTATTATTATATCTGGTCTCTTACGTTTCACTTTGTAGAAATTTTAATGGGCATGTTTCATCAATATCTTTTATGTTTAGGTTTACATATGTATTCATTATCAAGAGGATATATACCAGAGCAGTCATTTTTTTTTTTTTTTCGGATGGCATTGTTTATTGTTTTAGCGACAACGCCTTATCGCAGAGGAATTTCAACCATGTTTCGTGGTCTGCTACCACAACAGCTCCTTTATAGGATCCAGTTAGCTCAAGACATCATCAGGAGGAACCACGTCCGGTTTCGGCCCCTACTCCTCTACCGTTTTGACGTGGCGGGGCCACCCCCTTTCGGAGGTGTCTTCAGCTCTGGTGTTGGGTGCATGTCTTCTTTCACTGTTTGTGACTGTTCTAATTCAACTGTGGAATGTCCCTCGCTATGGTTATTTTCCAGGAAGTTCTGGCCACACGTCTTACGGTTCATCAACCCGCGTTGTTGAATTACTTTCTTCCGACATACCTTCCCTTGGTGGATTAGGATCCAGTTAGCTGAAGACATCATCAGGAGGAACCACGTCCGGTTTCGGCCCCTACTCCTCTACCGTTTTG
>NC_068989.1:59661061-59662866 GCF_001194135.2 Octopus bimaculoides
TGACGTGGCGGGGCCCCTCCTTTCGGAGGTGTCTTCAGCTCTGGTGTTGGGTGTATGTCTTCTTTCTTCTATTCCCTGGCCTCTTCGATGCAGCATCAACGAGTGTCAGCGTCCGACTGGAGAAGTAGTACCTTGAAGATATTTTGGGGTAACTGCTTATCATGTGTGTGATATCTTCCACAGAAATGTGACATAATGGCATTTTTCTTCTTTTATTTGCATGCATGCATGCATATATATATATATAAATATATATATTCAAACGATACGTATTTAAGAGAGTGTGTACATGTATATGTGAGTTAGTGTGTATGTATACCTGTTTGTTTGTAAATAGATATATGTTATAAAAATGATACATAAATATTATAAATGATATATACAAATATAAATGATTTTATAGAACCATATTTATATATATATATATATATATATACACACACACATACACACACACTTGAGTGTATATATGCATAATGTGTATGTATATGTGTGTGTGTTTATGCATATATATATGTGCATGCATGCATGCATGTGTGTATATATCTATGTATGTATGTATGTATGTATGTATGTGTGGGTGGGTGGGTGGATGGATGGATTGATTGATGGATAATCGTTTTACTTCCAATCAGCAGATGTGAACTATCGAACTATGAGTAGGAATTGACAATTCCAGCCAATTAGAATCTGACATGGGAATAAATTAATGTCGTCTGCTGTTAATGGGTCAGTGATGAGTCAATGTGTTAGTATCAAGTGGATTGCCAGCAGCCGTCTGTATATAAAGAAGGAGAGAGAGTGTAACATAATAACAAATGACCAAAGCATAGTGGGTTTCGGGTTTGTATTTTTTTTTATTGCAGTATTGCTTATTTCAGTATTTCCGAGTTGAGGAATTTATTGCCACTGCTGCTGTTGATGTTATTGTTATTGCTTTGTTATTCGAATATGTGGCTAGATTCTTTCGTAAACAAAGCATGATCGACAAATATATTGTTGTTGTTGTTAATATTATTGATGTTCTTGTTTCTGCTGTTTATGTTATTTTTCCTGTAATGATTTTATTTCCTGTTTGTTTGTTTGTTTGTTATATGCTGCTGCTTATTTGAGAGGGGTTTAAATAGAAAAAGAACCACATTGTAATATCATTGGAAACGATTAGTTATTGTTATGATTCGAGTATTACATGCGATGGATGAGAGACTGAATTTTGCACAAAATCAACATCGCTTTTGAGTATCTCTTTATTCTAAAATACTGCTTCCACCTAGGAATTGCAGGAGATCTATTATTTAATTGGCTTTGTGGTAATTAATTTTTATTGTATTTGTAATAATGCAACTTTATTTCATCGACCCAGAAAAGAATGAAAGACAATGTTGACCTCGATGGGACGTGAACTTGGAATGTACAGAGTTGGAAGCAATGCCAAAATGCATTTTTTTTTTTGACAAATGCATTTTGTTCTAATGATTTTGCCAATCCACCGCTTCTGCTCCTAACAATAATACGAATAATTACTTCTACTAAAGGCAGAAGGCCTGATATTGAGGTGGAGGAGCTAGTTAATTACATCAACCCAGTGCTCAACTGGTACTTATTCTGTCGAACCCGAAAGGACGAAAGGTAAAATTGATCTCTGCATAATTTGAACTCAGGTGAAAAGCTAGAAGAAATTTTGCAAGGCACTTTTTTCCGAAGCTCTGAGCAGCTCTGCCAGCTCACCGCCTTCTGGTTTCAAAATTTGGCACAAAGCCAGCAATTTTAGGGGAGGAGTTTAGGCGATTACATCGACACCAGTA
>NC_068989.1:59664536-59668434 GCF_001194135.2 Octopus bimaculoides
GCATTCCAACCGGATATTGGAGGGATGTGAGTTCGATCCTCATGGCTGGCTGCCGACAAATTTTTCTGCTTTTAAGAAGAAAAAAAAAAAGAATTTTATCCTTTATATCTATACTGTTCAGTATCTATGCGTGGAATAAAATTTATCTTTCTACTTGTTCTAATAATAATAATGTTTTCTCACATACGCACAAAACCACAGTCTTTGGAGACAGGGTTAGGGTTAAGGTTAAATCAACCTCATTACTTAACTGGTTTTTAACTTTACCGACCCCCAAGAGAATGAAGACCAAAGAGCAATTTCGCCTTAGAACCACAGAGGCACGTTAATATTGATTCTGTTGGGTACTCAACCATTTCTACCAATCTACCAGCATCACCTCAATAATAATATTACATCAATTATATACCAATAATATATCAATACTAACGACAATCTCCTTGTTTACTTTGAAGATAACATGAATACAAAACATTAATTGCTCACGATAAAAAAAAACACCAACATTTTGGTGTGTACGTATATAATTAATGTAAACCATAAAAGTCAAGGGGTATGAGAGATGAATATATTTATTTACCCACTAATCATCCTTAGGACTACGGTTCATTCGCAGCCTTCTTCATGTAGTAATAATTTAAGTACATATTAAATTATGTTTACATGTCTGCACTAATATGCATAGATATTAGTGCAGACATGTAAAAATAATACACACTCACACACACGCGTACCCATACATACATGGTAAAATTTATTAAAACTGAAACTTTATAAATTGCGAGTTTGAGTAATTCATTAACGATTTTTAATTATTTTAGCGAAAATTCTTTTTTTTTTTTTTCATTTTTTACAGCAAGTGATATCTTTTCTCTTCGAGTTATTCAAGATTTTCTACGAAACCCACTGTAGAGGATTCTTATCTCAGGGACAGTACACCGCTTTCAAATAATGACGTATCAAATTATATTAAACAAACACTTAGTCTTGATGACTATTGAAATCATTCAAACTATGTTCCATGGGTCTTCTGTTTTCTATTGATATCCCATAAGACTAAGAGTTTGCTCTTCAGAATCTATATTGCACCACTTCTGAAACACAAGAAAACTCTTGTCTCTGATTCTCACTAATGGTATATGTTTCTGTTCCACTAAACTTTGCATCAACTGTTGTGCTCAATTCTTCACTCTGAAGATTAATACTCGGTGGAATTCTGTTCCTTTTCAAGAAAAAGGGGGGGGGCATAATATCAAGAACGATGCCAAAAATTACTTTAAAATACTTCTTTGTTGTAATTAGCTTTAAAAGTTGATAATAGCTAAGCAGTTTACATACTTCGGAACATGCCCTTTACTCCTAGCATTGCAGGAATTCAGTTTCAACCTTGAAATGTAAATGGAGTTACAATTTCTACCACTATGGAAAAAATGTATTTCTATTCAGTTATTAAGTTGGGTAACCTACTTAATGTAGCCTACCAGTGAGTAAAAACATTTATAACTAAGTGAACTACATTAGAGAAAGTTATATCTTGACTCAGGGTAGGATTCGAAATATCAACTCTTTAGTGGTTAAGCAGAATGAAGGGAAAAGGAAAATAAATTATACATGAAAGAAAAATAAGTTAGGACATATCCTAGTTTTAGAACTTACACAGTGTCATCGTTTTTTGTGGGGAAAATATATTTAAATAATAATGGGGGAAAGACATAGCAAAGAAAATTATGTCCCTTTTATTTTGGCATTTTCAACAGCTCAGTTATCAAAGAAAGTTTATTTACCATATTTAATCAGAACAGATGTGAAGATTATTGCCAAGAGACAGTTGTTTTGTATCGATAGAATTTATTTTGCAAAATTCTAGTTTGAAAATATGGAATAGATTTATTGAGAGTTGTGTTATAAAGACGGTTGAAACTAAGAATTTCGTGGGGTTATACAGTTTGTCGGAAAGAGAAACTATTCTTCTCCTGGTTTAGATTGTATGAATAAATCCAAGATTAGTTGTGAACAATCGTTGAATAAAGCAACTTTATAGATTTGGCAATGTTCTCAGTGTAAGAAGTAAAGTGATCAAAGAGTTGTTCCTAGTTTGGAAAGTTAGGAAAGAGAATATAATTTTGGAATCGGGAAGACAGAGACTGTCAATCACAATAACATTTAGTTTTTATGTCTGGACGTGAGATGTATCACAGGAATGGTCAACTTTTCTGTTGCTGATGTTAAAGATGTCAATTTTAGAAAGAAAGTCGACTCTAGAAATCGACACTTTTATCCACAAGAAAAGCGTTAGTGACCAAATATCGATCAATGAAAGAATTTATATTGTTTTTCTCTTCTTTTCAGTTTGAATTATTTATTTTTTATAAATAATTTATAGTCTTCGATTGGAAGATGAGTTATTTTACCATCGGGAGTGTCTGGATAAAACAACAGTCTTCAAACACATCAGAGTTTTTCAATCTCCATAATCTTCTTTAACATTTGCTTCAGACCAAAAATACCTTAAAGTGTTTAGAATGGAATTTCTACGTTCTAGGTTCAAATTCCACTAAAGTCAGTTTAACTTTTTGTCCTGTAATAACAATAAAGTTGATTTAATTGTGTATATATCTCTCCTTGAGTGGAGGCGCAATGGCCCAGTGGTTAGGGCAGCGGACTCGCGGTCATAGGATCGCAGTTTCCATTCCCAGACCGGGCGTTGTCAGTGTTTATTGAGCGAAAACACCTAAGGTTCCACGAGGCTCCAGCAGGGGATGGTGGCGAACCCTGCTGTACTCTTTCACCACAACCTTCTCTTACTCTCACTTCCTCTTTCTGTTGTGCCTGTAATTCAAAGGGTCAGCCTTGTCACACTGTGTCACGCTGAATATCCCCGAGAACTACGTTAAGGGTACACGTGTCTGTGGAGTGCTCGGCCACTTGCACGCTAATTTCACGAGCAGGCTGTTTCGTTGATCGGATCAACTGGAACCCTCTACGTCGTAAGCGACGGAGTGCCAACAAATCTCTCTCCTTGTGCCGATTCAAGAGATATAAATATTCTTTCTACAAAGGCGACGAGCTGCCAGAATCGTTAGCAAATCGGACAGAATGCTTAGCGACATTTCGTCAGACTTTACGTTGTGATACAAATTCCATTGAGGCCGACTTTGTCTATCATCTTGAGCATTGGGGCTTGATGTAATCGACTTACCCTCTCCCCGAAATTTCTGGCCTTGTACCAAAATTTGAAACCAATACTTGTTTCTACAGAGTTACTTCCATTAGTCGACACGCTTATTGCAAACCCATCACGCGCCCACTAACTAATGTAGTAAGAGCAGTGAGTTTCATATTGTTCACTTGACATAAGAATCTGCACACAGCTGCCATCGTCGTGTAAAAGTTGTCGGCAAAGATGGATTTTTAAAAAAATTCAATGCATTTTTTTTATAGTGACACATTAGAGAAATAGATTCGATTAACATTCTCAATGTAATATTTTGTGAGATATTATCAACATAGCAAACATAACAGATTATAGTCAAAGTATTTGCTTTTGGTCAACAGCGCTTTCTGTAATATCAGTTGCAGAATTAAAGGTGTGCAACATGACACGTTTAAGACCCGCGAGCCAGAACCCAATATTTTCACCACACAGACATATACACCTCAGAATTTTTTTCCTAGAATGCCATCAATTATTACTTTTCTCAAAGCATTTTTACCGTATTCTTGAATTATTGTAGATACCACCGACTCTATTATAATACAAATACCTACTTTATTAAGATTAGAGCAATAAAAAGTATAGACGCCCTTGGTAGGGAACACGTAACAAATTAGAAATGTTCTTTTCTACTCTAGGCACAAGGCCCGAAATTCTGGGGGGGGGGGGCAGTCGATTAGATCG
>NC_068989.1:59668510-59689572 GCF_001194135.2 Octopus bimaculoides
TGAACTCAGAACGTAGCGGGCAGACGAAATACCGCTAAACATTTCGCCCGGCGTGGTAACGTTTCTGCCAGCTCGCCGCCTTAACAAATTAGTAATATTACATCAAAACTGTTGTTAATAATATTCCTTGTTGTTGGCACTCCGTCGCTTACGACGACGAAGGTTCCAGTTGATCCGATCAACGGAACAGCCTGCTCGTGAAATTAACGTGCAAGTGGCTGAGCACTCCATAGACACGTGTAACCTTAATGTAGTTCTCGGGGATATTCAGCGTGACACAGTGTGACAAAGCTGACCCTTTGAATTACAGGCACAACAGAAACAGGAAGTAAGAGTGAGAGAAAGTTGTGGTGAAAGAGTACAGCAGGGTTCACCACCATCCCCTGCCGGAGCCTCGTGGAGCTTTAGGTGTTTTCGCTCAATAAACACTCACAACGCCCGGTCTGGGAATGGAAACCGCGATCCTATGACCGCGAGTCCGCTGCCCTAACCACTAGGCCATTGCGCCTCCACTGTTAATAATATAACATCACGTAATGTTAACAATTCCGAAATTGCATTCTTGCTCAGCGAATCTCGTTTCACTTTAACGGATTCTCTGGTTTTCTCCACTGTTCAAATTTAATATCATCCTTGGGACTTCAAAGACATCTCCTACTGAATCTCTCTATTTTCTATTTTATTATTTTTACACAAAGGCTTCATCTTTGAAGTGTCATAATGATTTTTGAAACATTCTTGTATTCCAAGTAAATTATCTGTCGACATCTTGAAACCATTATTTTTCATTTGCAATTCAGTTCCAGTATTTTAGAAGCATTGGCAAATCATTACTTAAACCCGAATCACCGACTTAGCTTCCCTTCTTAGAAAAAAAATACTTTAATAATATTCACATCAAGAGAAGGATTTTAGGTTTTCTTTTTCAATTATAATTATTTTTTTAGTGAAGTTAGAGAAAAGGCCCACGCAGCTGTTTTATAGTATTTTTCTATAAAAGAAAAATGAAACATTACAAGCAAATTTATTATGCTGGAAGTTGTTTAAAAATTTAATAATGTAAAATTATATTGGAATCCTTTGTCCCAGTATTTGAAACTTTGAGAAACAGAATGAGAAAATCCGATTGATAAACGATGTTGAGCTATTTCCCCTTGGGAATATAATCAGAGCTGCTTCGGAGAACATTCAGATTTCTTCAAATCTTATTTCTCAAAATAGGGAAAAACGTGCGTTTAAGGGAATAGAATTCTGTATAATCATTTCTTACTCTAATGTTATAGTTATAACATTAAGTAATTATTACATTGTGTTTATTTCTCATCTCCACTTTATCTAATTAATGATTAATCTCTATATAGTAACAGTCAGTATAAATATTGGCTGACTGGTTGGTTAACTGATTTCTCCAGTCACGCTTTACATCATTTAGAGAGGGTTAAGGAAGAGTAAAAGACATATACACAGAGTTGACATAAAAGGTGCAGGATCAGTGGAAGCAAAGAATCATAGAGGCGAAGAGGTGGAGGAGGAGGAGGAGGAGTTGTACAAACTAGAAATTTGTTTTATTAAATTTTATTTTAAGCCAATAAATATTTTTCTTTTAGAAATTAGAATTCATTATTTTGTATAAGCCTCGAGAAATCTGATCAAAATTAAATTATAATTATTGTATGTATGCCGCATTTCCTGATATGGTGCAAAAGTAATGTCATGTGACGGGTTGCACTCAGTTAATATTTTGTTTTCCTTCTAACGAATGAAAATATGAAAATGATAAAATGGGGCGCAATGCCCACTCGAACCCCGAGTGGTTACATTAGACATTTAGAAATGTAACCACTCTAAGTGATTACATTTAGACATTATTTTAGACAGATTTTTCCTTTTTTTTATAATTTAAAAAGTTCAATTCTTCGTCCTTTTTTTATATTATTCACTTCTTTTTTAAATTTTTCAACTCGTTATGTTCAATTACGGGTGGTAGGGTATCAAACCACACAGGCCCGTCAAATGAGGTTATATACCTTGTATATGATTTTCTGAACGTGTCGTATCTATCAACATTCAGTAGTACACATCTTTCCTCGTCCTTGAAATCCTCCCTGGGCAGCTTCACCCTCACTAATCCCTTCCACTTGGAAATTCTCTTTTCTACATTTGCATTCTTTTGGTAATAGACTATGAATGCCTTATTTCTAAAACCGTACTGTACATCCTCTTCCACCGATTTTCTCTCTCTCTCTCTCTCTCTTGGTTCCGTCTCTACTGTCTGTGTATGTTTTGGGGGCGTCCTATCTGGTTCTACTGCTGGTCCTTCCGAATGTTCTCTTAATTTTGCTTTTCCTCCTTTTGGGGCTGACAAACCCGTCACTGCCCTCATTTGCCGCTTTCGTTCTGTCTTTCTTCGGCTCCACCTCTTCCGTATCCCTGGCGCGGTCCATATCGCTTTTGCCGTCACCGTCTTTCATCGCTTCAATTGGGTCACCAATCTCCACTTCTTCTTGATCCCTCTCCACAGCCTTCTCACTCTGAGGAGGCTTGTGCTTGGGGAACTGCGTCTTCATGTGGCCACTCACTCCACATTCGTAGCAATTTGGTCGGCGTCCCTCAACAATCACTTTGAGGGAACTCTCTCCCGGAATCTCTATCTGGTAGGAGATCCTTTCAATGTCTTGGAAAGTGGCAAAAAGCCACATCTCGACGCCGCATCCCCATCAGTTTAACAGGCTCGTTCTTCCCACTGGTTCTAATTCGGGATTCTCCTCGGTGGTAGCCATAACAGCTGCTACCAACCAATCTGGCTTTATTTCTGGTGGCACCCTTCCAATACGAGTGCGAATACTTCGCCTGCTCCTATACGTGGGCAGCAGCGTCAACCCCTCAGTGCATAAAATTGTGATGGAATGTGAGGCCACCACTTTGGTGGCAAACCTCACCTCCACCGTACCATATTTTTTTCCTTGGTTAACGAAAGTTGCCGCTTTCATCAGGGGTCCCAAACATTCCTCCACGTCGTCTTGATAGGATTTCAATTTTATTAGTGGCGACCGCTCTCGTGCATTACACTACCGTCCCATCACTCTTATCCTTGACCGTTTCTTCTGGAGGGACCAGCTTTTTTACGTCTCCCTCCCTTTGCACAAACTGTTCACTTCTTATTATCTCTTCCATATTCATTGATATCTGTCTCGCGTTCAACGGCGAGACAGATAACTGCTTAGCTCTCCGTCTAGAGAAACTAACTTTTCAGCTCCACAATGGGGAGAAAACAACAAAAAACAATCACGCGCGAGTCGCTCAACAATAATTTTCAACAGTGATATACAACAATTTCAACAACGGACCGTCTCGAAGAGAAAGCCTTCAACATGTAACAACAATCCAATACCGTGGTTAAAAATCACGTAACTCAGAACTCAAACTAAGTTGTTAGTCGGCGATAGCAACGTCCTTAATTTTTTTTCCCCACAAGGGGCCAAAACTAGAGGTTATACATGACAAAAACAATACAAAACAAATAATCGGGGGAAATAAAAATACAGAAAGAAATCGAGTAAGGAAGAAAAAATGAAAAGAACGAATGAAAATATGAAAATGATAAAATGAGGCGCAATGCCCACTCGATCCCCGAAGTCGAGTGGTTACATTTAGACATTATTTTGGACAGTTTTTTCCCATTTTTTTTTCTTTTTATAATTTAAAAGTTCACATCTTCCTCGTTTTTTTATATCATTCATATTTTTTTTTCAACACTTTATGTTCAATTACGGGTGGTAGGGCATCAAACCACACAGGCCCGCCAAATGAAGCTACACACCCTGTATATGATTTCCCGAACGCGTCGCATCCATCGACATTCAACATCACACACTCCTCCTCCTCCTTGAAAATCCTCCCTGGGCAGCCTCACCCCTACCAATCTCGGTTTCAAGAATTACCAAACAATAATTTATTTACAGTCTTTGCTAATAAAGATATATTACCTGTGGTTGTCTTCCCCCATGTACGAGGATAGACAAAAAATGGTTTGTTCGCTATAGACTATATTTTATTTGCTTTCACATTTCGACGATATTTCACGTCAAAATGTCTGCTAGACACGTCGCTAAAAAATGAATATAATAATACACCGAGCAAAACAAATAAAAAAAAAACAGCGTAAAAACAAATGATATCATAGAACAAATACTTCAGCAAAAAGGAAAAATAATGAAAATTTAAATAAACGTTTGATATGAAAAAAAAATGAAAAAAAGTAATCTTGTCGAACAATAACAAATATTTTGGACGATGGTTATAACAACAACAACAGTCACGCAAAGACAAACATGTTATATAATAGCAGTAATGAGACTGAGACAAAAGCTAGTTTTGTCTCAGTCATTATACGGATAGAGTTTTTACTCTGTGTAAACTTGGCAAAAGAATTAAATGGAAGAATTTGGTGAAACCAGACTGTCTTTTTGCTTCAGGATCAAATCCAAAATAAAGTGCAAAATAACATGTCTGTAACTTTAGAAGTTTGTAGTTTCCGTTTACTTTAGTGGTTTGCATTTAGATTAACGGTTTCCGTTTAGATTAGCAGTTTCCGTTTCCTGTCCAAACCCAGACAGCAGTAGTTTTCTACAAGAAATCTCGTAAATGTTTTCTTGATCAAGAAGAATAAGTCTTATAGTACTGTCTGCTATATTTTAATGACTGCAGAATCAACCAAAACAGAAGCTGATATATTCACATATACCTCCACCCATACAGTTGTGCCCCAGTATTTGTGGCAGAGAAATACAAGGGTAACGATTGGGTACATGGAAAATGATGTGGATCTATTTATGGTTGCCATCATTATATCGAAGTTGAGCAGGTGGTAAGCACAAGGATGACGATAGGTGATAAGAGAGGACATGATGGATTTACAAATCTCAGTGACCTTGAAGGTCATATGCTGGAGCTTCAGTGAGCTGAGACAAAGGGGAGTGGCGCTTCGACAAAAGACCTGGTTGTTATATGTGAAGCTCTAAAAACCAGTTGAATGCCATGGAGAACAAGAAAGGCTGGGAAAGTGGGAAAGAAAAGAAAGCAACAGAAAGCAGTTGTGGCAGCGACAAGATCAGCATGTTCCACTTTCCAGTCACAATTAAGAAATGATGGAGGATGTTACCTTGCGCTCGATTCTAATAAGCAGGCCATAGTAACCAGCGATACCATCTCTGTCGTCCTGTGATAAGCAGAAGGAGAAACAAGAGGATTAAGAAAAACCAAACTATCGCTGAAAAATATAAGAGAGAAAAATAGCGAAGGAAGGCTTCAGAAAAGTAAAGTGAAGCTGAAGAGGAAGATGCTTCCTCCCCAGTTAATTTATGAAAAGGTGGGTGAATGTAGCGAGAATGACTCACTCGAGAAAAATGGGCCTTCAAAGCAAGCGTCTCTAGATAGAAAAGTACGGAGGTTAGAGAACTTGCCAAAGTACTCTTGGTATAAACGTTGACTCGGAATCTGTAGGGATCCTTGATCGCCCCTGGGTGGAATTTTCCCTTATCGAGGAATTTTATAATTTTCTGATTAATTGTTACTGTTTTTTTATTGTTTACACGTGTTTATGTAACTCCCTAAATCCCTACTGTTCTTGTCATTTTATTGTCCTAAAAAGTTTTGTGGCCCAATGACTACTAAAGGAAGTATCATCATCACGATTATTATTATTATTAGTAGCAGTAGTAGTAGTAGTAGTAGCAGTAGTAGTCAAAGTGGCACTGGCAGAATCGTTAGCACACCGGGCAAAATGCATAGCGGCATTTCGTCCGTCTTTACATTTTAAGTTCAAATTTCGCCGGGGTCGTCTTTGCCTTTCATCCTTTCGGGGTTGATAAAATAAGTACCAGTTGAGTACTGAGGATCGATGTAATCGACTTAACCCCTTCCACGAAACGGCTGGCCTTGTGCCAACATTTGAAATCGTTATTTTACTCACCTTTCAATTCATTTAACATTTCAACCCTTCTTTTGATGTCGTTGACTGCCTCGTCTTTTCTTTATCTAGGATTACATTGACCAATGTGTCCTTCCTTATAAAAGGAGCTTTTGATACTATGACTAGCAGTTCGTGTGATCGCAATGGGGTCTTTTTCTTGTTTCACAGCTTAAATTTGCATTCGACACCTAAGTTTCTCATGTGATCACTCAGGTAAATTCTTACCTGGCTCGGTGATTTGTCGAGACCCACCGTTAACATTATGGTTGGCCTCAAACCCATTTCCTGTACCAGTCAGTGGTTTAACCAATCTCGCTGTTGTTCCCGTCTCTTTTATTCTGATAATTTAATCATTTTTACCAATACCAGAAAATCATTTCACTAACAATAGGCCATTTTGTCCTTTCTTTTTGCAGTGTTAGCACGTCTTTCATAGGATGCTTTACCGAACTCGTGTTTCGGTTAACAGACTTCTGTAAACTTTTTCGCTTCTAACTCAACCTATTTACAAGAGAAGCTGTTTCATCTTGAGACACATAAATTATCCATGTGAATGGAATATCTGAATAAAGAATATTGGTTTCTTTAAGCTTTTCTTAATTTATTTTTATCGGTTTCTTTTACTGAATGTGCAATATTGATTTAGTTTTTTTTTTTTAATATCACACTTCAGTTGGCTGTTAATATTTATAAGCTTGGGGGAAAAAATCTTTCTTCCAAGCTAATAAGAGAGCTTCTACATAGTCGCTTAATGTGTTAGAAATAACAGCAAAATTTCCCTCAACGCGTACCCTAATGTTTCCTTTTTTAAAGGATGAACATATTGGATAGTAAATTCATGAATAAACTAAACCCAAGAAAAACAAGTTGGTCACGACTGGAGAGCTGGGTTGGAGCTAAACATCAAGAACAATAGCAAATGTTTCCATAGCTGCTATATATAACGTAAGTGCAAGGATATCCTTCCATTAGCTCCCACACCCTCTTATTTCAAGATAAGTTCATGCAACAGGGATCAATGAGGGAGCCTCTTCGAGGTCATCCGGTTTGCTAGAAATAGCAGACAAATATACATCAATCACTCCTTATAGTCTTAAAGAATAAGTACATGCTGAAAAGTGTAGTCCTTGATATAGAAAAAGGCAGGATAGTCGCAGATGCAACAGTATTGATCATAGGTCTGCTCGATCAGAGCTAATTACACACACACACACACACACACACACACATCTCTTTATCTTTTTACTTGTTTTAGTCTGTTTAATTTCTTTTAGACTGCGGTCATGCTGCAGCACCCTCGAAGAATTTTAGTTAAGCTTATAGACCCCAGTACTCATTTTTTTTTGTAAAGCCTGATACTTATTTTATGGTTCTCTTTTGCCGAAGTGCTAAATTACGGGGACGTAAACAAGCGGTGGCAGGGAACAAACACACGCACGCAGCGTCGCCGCATGGTGAGAAGCTTACTTCCAAACCACGTGGTTCTGGATTCAGTCCCGTTGCGTGGTGCCTTGGGCAAGTGTCATCTACGTTAGCCTCGCACCGACTAAAGCCTTGTGAGTGGATTTGGTAGACGGAAACTGAAAGAAGCCCGTCGCATGTGTGTGTGTGTGTGTGTGTGCTTGTCCGCCCATCACCGCTTGACAACCGGTGCATATGTGTTTACATCCCCGTGACTTAGCGATTCGACCTTGCTGGAACACCGCCTTGAAGAATTTTAGTCGAATGAATTGACTCCAGTACATTTTTTTAAGCCTGGTACTTATTCTATTAGCTACTTTTGCTGAACCGCTAAGTTACTGGGATGCAAACATACCAACACAGGTTGTCAAGCAGTGGTGGGAGACAATCATAGATACACAGACACAGACATATACATGTATATATATATGCAGTAATTTTTGTACTTCTCTTGCTCACAGAAGATCAAAAGCAGTCACGACTGAATGCGTGTCATGAACTGAAAGAACAGTTGGAAGTTGATCCGGGCCTTTTTCGAAGGTCATCACTGATGACGAAAGTTTGTGCTACGGAATTTGCAAATGTGGAAGAGGAGAAGAAAAAAAACCGACGGAGGGGTTAAAAGGCATCACTTCGCAAGAGTTCCAGGACTGCTTCGAATAGAGGAAAATGCGTCTGGGCCGATGCATTGCTTCAAATGGAGAATACTTTGAATGCGATAAAAGTGTAATCATGTAAAACTAAGTAAATAAAATAATACTGCAAAATTCCGGTTTCTTTTGGGTAACCCTTGTATGTATTTATCCAATTTATTAATGCACTGAATAAGGCCAAATTGTTACTTTCTTCATTCAAAATATCCATTATTGGGTCAACAGCTTTAATAACTTCAAAACTGTAGATGAAAATTGTGTTGTTCATCTCTTTCCCATGGGTGTCAATATAATAAAATAAATAAATACAATCAGAAAAGGAAACTTGGCCGCATACTTGTTCAACAACACATATGTCGATACTGATTCCCAATCGATACTGATTCACAGCCAAGTATTTTTTTTTTATTTTGGGGAACAAATGATAGTCATATGGGACCAAATCAGGAGAATAGGAACGTTGATCAACCTGTCAAAAGCCGCAGACACGCACAGCAGCCTTTGAAACCAACGACGTGTGTGCTAGAGCATTGACCTGATAGAACAAGACCCCTTTTGTCAGTTTTAATAGGTGTTTGGTCTTGATAGCCCTTCATAACTGCCTCAGCAAGTTAACATAGTACTCTCCATTAATGGTGTGACTCTTTTGAAAATACTCAATAAACACGATAGCTTTGTATCCCCAAGTACTAAGATCATCACCTTCCCTGCAGATGAAATGCCCTTTGCCTTCTTTGGTGCAGGTGAGGAGAGGTGTTTCCACTGCATGGATTATTTCTTTGATTCTGGCTGTAAGTGATGAACCCAACACTCATCCTGTGGTAGAAAACGTTCAAGGAAGCCAGCTTGATCTGCCTCAAAAATCTCAGATTTTCATGCGATGTAGTCAGCCTGCTGTACTTTTGATCAAGTGTCAGAATTGACACCTACAAAGCAGAAATCTTCGTTATACCAAGTTCATTGTGCAGAATATTCTCAACTGTCTCATGGGATATGCCAATATCATTGGCCATTTGATTTATAGTCAATCGCCTGTCATCCATCACCATGTAGAGAACACGGTCTATGTTTTCCTCGGTAGTGGCAGTTGCAGAACGTTCAGACTTTCCCTTTCCCAACTAAATTCAGTTGCCCGCTTTTTCACTGTTGATAAACTGGAGCGTCATTCGCTTAGATAGCAAGTACGTCAGCATGAATGTCCTTGGGGGCTAAACCCTTTTTCTGAAGGTATTTGATAAAACCACGATGTCAAATTTTGTCGATTTTCAAGAGAAGTCGCTACTAGTTACTTTTGAAGGCTTCTTTGAACAGTCAGATATCTGTTTACCTGGAAAGAAACAATGCAGTTGTTAATAAGATTTTAAAATAATGCATGCAAGATTTCACAGGTCTAGCATCATTCCTTCTGAGTCAGCCTTTTTAGTCCACTTTTTAGTCCACACTCATAACACAGGACGACTAAAAAATTTGAACTTGAACTGAAGATTTTTTGACACCCAGAATTCGAAAATAACTTTCATTTTTTTACCATCACGTCAAGATTTTAAGATACCGGATCAATAGAATGATGTTTTTTGGTTTTTTTAAAAAATAAAACAGCTTATGAAGAACAAGGCATAACATGCAGACATACATAGAAATTAGTTTTCTTCTAAACTAAAAGGTTTCCTTAAAATTTTACCGAAAATTAGTAAAAGCCTCAAAATTTCTACAGAGAAATTACATCATTGTTTATGTCTAATTTCCAATGAATCTGTATTTGGATGATTTTCTTTGAGTGCTCAACCTCGGGAAGATCACGAACCTAGTTCCAGCAATAGTCTGCCATCACATGCAAGTTCCATTTGCTTTTGATTCAGTGACATTTTTTTTTTCTCCTAATGGAAACGTTCTCCCTACTCGTCACTTGTGTCACCAAGATTTTCGAGAAATTTATCACGGTAACCGTGGATATTAGAGCAGCTTTACGTTCATATCTGCTCCCAACTTTTGGAAAATTGCCAGCTTGTTGTCGACTATTTCGGCATTGTTGGTTGTTTTCTTGTTGCCCCGAAAACCATTTAAAACTATTACAAATGAATTCCATGCTGTCGCTTCAATAAATTTCATTGACTACAAAGTTCCCACCTTTATTCAATTTTCTACCAAGAAATATGCAGATATAGTGAAAGTATGATCCATCGTTATCTAGAGCTTTAACAAAGTACTTGATAATACCAAGCTTGATATGAAATGGAAGTAGAATGATTTTTCCCGGTTGAACTACCGGCTCTTCATACATGTGTGTGTGTGTGTGTGTGTGTGTGTGTGTGTGTGTGTGTGTGTGTGTGTGTGTGTGTGTGTGTGTGTGTGTGTGTGTGTGTGCGTATGTATGTATGTATGTGTGTGTGTATTGGCTTTGCCAAAAAAAGTCCGTTCGGTTTTTGACGAGAATAAACTTCAAACCCTCTAAGAAGTAGCTAACTTCAGTCTATCTCTTGCACATGCGCACTTGTTAGATATTTGATACTTCAACATAATTCGACGCAAACTTTGACAAGACGAGTTGTGTTTTGTGTGTTTTATATCCTAGATAAACGTTGGCTATATAATTAACGAAGTAGAGGTAAAACAATGTATTCACACGACGTACTTCGCGAGACTCCAAAACGCCCTCTCAACGACTCCTACCAATCTCTTCATTATTGGCATAAAGCCATTTAATATAGAGTTTACAGGGGTACAATACAATGGGACAATATAAAAGACGTACATGGGGAACATAAAATGAAAACGAATGGTTTACGAATTAATAATTAATGTGGATGAAATGGCTTCCCACCCACCAAAGCGGAAAGTTCCATTTTGCTGTTCTAACAGTTCAGTATTTATCATGATTTATTGCAATTATATTTACCTTGTTCAGTCTTCCCAAAAATAATCCAATTCCAAAAAGTCTATCACAGGTGGCAACTCATCGTATTGCACTTTAATAGCTGTACAGTCACTCCTCTCTCAACAACTCCTACCGACCTTTATAAAAGTTCGGCTAGTCCATTCTTCCAATCCCCCCAGAGGTGTCAATAACTCTCGTTACAACATCTCCACCTTTGAGATTGACTTCCGTTGGAAGTTAATATTATTTATTTATTTTTCTTTCATTACATCTCTCTTTTTGAGATTTTCCTCCTAGGGAAGTTTAATATTTATTCCGTTTAGACACTACTTCCAACCGTTCTGTTTGCTTCGTCTTTCTTGTGCTGCAACGCCTAGATTCGATTTCTTGTATCGTTGGAATATCAAACGTGTCGTAGAATACCGCCATGGGCATCTCTTTTCTTTTTTCTGTATATCTATTTTTTAGCCGGTTTAAATGTCTTTTGTGTTCCCATTTTTCGCCTCTTATCATATATGACATTTTGCCTATTCTTTTAGTTACTACTCCGTCTTCCCAACCTTGTCTTCCATTTTTATATATTTTGAAAAACACCTTGTCACCGATATTAAAAAGCTTTGTCATATTTTTACTATTTTCCCTATTTTTCTCCATATATCTGTATTAATTATCGTAATATCACTGCCCGTATCCAATTGTAACTTGATATTCACCTTATTCATTTTTATAGATACAAATTTTCTTTTCTGAACTTTTGTTAACAATACATTCTTTCTAGAATTTTGGGGTTCTTTTTACCCTTTTTTTTGTTTCATTATACAATGTGAGCTTTTATGTCCGATTTTTCCACATTCAAAACATCTACGATTTTTAAAGGGACAATTACTTCTAAAATGTAAACCTCCGCAACCATAGTATGGATTTGATCTTTCGTTTTGCCTTTTTCTTTTACGTTTCAGGTCGACACGGATATATCTGAGAACAATATCTTTTTCTTCAGTTTTATAATTACAGTATTTTCCGTGTTCGGCAGGGGATAACTTTCTTAAATGTAGTCGCAGCTTCTCGTCATTCCAGTTTTTACATTCTTCTTTGAAGATTTCTTCGTAGCTTCTAAAATATGCAGAAAAAGTAGTACCTTCTGGGTTATAAATAAATTCTCCAATTGAGTTTGCTACGCCGTCTGACGATAACGAACCTGAAGTATTTTCAGACTTCTTCAACGTTACTTCCAATAACTGTTGGTATTGTTGTTGTTGTATTTGTTGTTATAACTGCTGTTGCAACTGCAGCAGACAAGCCAATAAATCTGTCATGTTAATGATATATTTCTTTGATTTCGTACCAAACAATTTTTAACGCCCGACGCAAGTTTCGAATATTACGTCGCCATTTTTATATCCTAGACAAACGTTGGATATATATTTAACGAAGTGGGGGTAAAACAATATGTTCACACGACGTAGTTCGCGAGACTCCAAAAAACGCCCTCTCAACGTCTCCTACTGCCTTCTCGTTGCTCCTCTTTATAAGAGTTTGGCTTATAAGAATTCGCTACAACAGTATGTTTGGATTCAGTCTGAAAATGGAGAACCAAAACAAACATTATCGTCACCTGAGGCATTTTTATTTTAATAAAGGCAAGAAAGCGGTGGAAGCCTACCGAAAAAACATGCGCTATGTACGGAAAGAATGCTGTTACGGAATGTATGTGCCAGAAAATTTCGATCGGGAAAAATTTTCAGTTCAAAATGCACCTCGCTCTGACCGGCCAACTGAAACTAACAGTGACACCAATCCCCACAATATGACAATAATGATCGTAGTATTTCCAAAATATCCAAATCAAATGGGGAAAACCATCTGCGTCAACTTTGTTGCGTCAACTTTGTTGCGTCAGCAGGCTCGACGTTTGGGTCCCACGTCAATTGAATAGCGCTGACCTCATTTGCGAATTTCCATTTGCGATTCGTTGCAGAAACGCAAAGGAAACGATCCTTTTTTTTTTTTTTTTCCTAAAGAGAATGCTGATAGGAAACAACATGGATCTTCTATAACAATCTGAAGAGCAAACGATCATGAGGGTAGCGCGACAAACCATCACAAAGAACCTCCAATGCAGGACTTCGCCCGAAGGTTATGCTTTCAATTTGGTGGGATTGGAAGGGTGTTGTCTTTTAGGAGCTGCTTCACATGTTCAGAATCATCAATTCGGATGTGTACTGTGGCCGGCTGGACAAATTAAACGCAGTGATCGATCAGAAGCGTCCAACACTTGCTAGTCAAAAGGGCATTGTCTTTCATCGCGACAGTGCCAGACCGCACACTTCTTAACAGAAGCAGCAGTAGTTACTGGGGCTTGGCTGGGAAAATTTACCGCGCCCTCCGTATTCGCCCGACCTTACGCCTTCAGATTTCCTCGGTCTCTTCAAAAGTCATTGAATGATCAGACCTTTAACTCTGAAGGGGATGTAAAAATTCACCTGGAAGAGTTTTTCGCCGGTAAAGAAAGGAAATTCTTTGAGCAGGGAATAATGGATCTGCCCACAAAACAACAGAAGATATTTGAACGAAACGATAATTTTACCATTGATTGAATAAATTGCTATGTATTTAAAACTTGCATCTTATTTTCGATAAAAAAAAAACCAATGGACTTTTTGGCCAACCCAACATATATTTCTTCATTACATTCAACCTTGTAGTCGCAAGGAAAGAAGATAGGATAAAACAGTGACAAAATGATAGTCGATCGGGATTCTAATCTCTAAGACCGAAAATCACGCGCACACAGACGCGTGCGCATACACGTAGAAACACATAAATGCACACACACGCTTACGCACAAACATGCACACACACACACACACACATCATTTTTACGATGAATGTCTTCTGTCAGCTTGTCGAACTAGATCAAAAGAACGCGTCGAACTTTTCGATCGATAATATTGGCAGGTGTCGTTACATCCAGATGATCGACAGGTGACGATATTCTGCTCTTACTGTGTAGTCCGCTTGATAACCGGTGGTGCTGTGTTTACATCCCTAAAATTAAGTGGTTCGGCATAAGAGACCGATAAAATACGTTCCAGGCTTTTTAAGAAAAAAAGTACTGGGGTCGTTTCATTCGACAAAAAATTCTTCACAGTGGTGGCCCAGTATGGCCGCCGCAAGTCTCACGACTGAAACAAGCAGAAGATAAAAGATATTCGACAAAAACGGTCGGGCGAAAGTTGAGAGTAAAGCAACGAGAGTCCGTAACTCCGTTTCGATTTCATCCACTTCATATACAGTATTTTCATCTTTGCAAGCGTCACAAGACCCCTTTTCTCCTACCTTACTCTAGAACAGTGGTTTTGCAGTATTTATCTAGTTTCATTACTATTTAAAGTTTGATAGATTCGAAATACTCCAAATTAAAATCGTATTTTATTTAAATAAGCGCACAATTCTAATGCAATTCAGTACATAATGTACAATATTGTTGTAGACTTAGTTTTTGTGAGAAGATTAAAGTTGTGACACCAGAGTTTGGATTTATGGCTTGGTTTCTGAATGAGTTACCAGTATATCTGAGCTTGAAACAAATAAGCCATAGATTTGAACATGCTAAGGTACATTGTCGAAAATCCAAGTTCACACACATTGGTCCTTGGAAATGGAAAAGGTTCGCCGAAGGCTAGATTCAGTAACATCGAATATTCTATTACTCCTTTCTGAAACCAGAATGATACAATACTCTGGACAATTGCAAATGTGCTGTGGATCAATAATCATTTGTCAACTTCAGGGATCCGTCTTTTGTAGACTTGGGAGCCAGTTATTACATCGTTAACAGCAAGAAATGACTGTTTTATCCATGCAATGTTCTTCGGTTGTATTGCAAGTGACTCGTCTGGACACGCTCTCTTACCTTTTTTCCATTGAATTCGTGCTTTTTAATGTATTTTGATACTGTAGCTACATTCGAAACCAAATCGATAAATTGCCATGTTAAATTCACGGTTTAGTAACAGCTTTTTCATGTAAGTGGTCCGAGTTATGGACCAATCAGCAACCTGACATCACATGATAGATCATTCAAGAAACTTCCTGAAATAGGCAGACTTTGAGCCCCAAACCCAAGTGTTCAGAGGCCCGCTGCTAAGCTAACCACATACTCATTTTGTTGTTTTAACAGTTGTTATTACGGCTCTTGCTCAACCTAAATATAGTGCTACGGTTCGCCAACGTGAATCTGGAGTGTATATTTTCTCTTGTCTTGACAGCTTGATTACAGAGCTTTTTTAATCAACTATCTGTAATAGCTACGTAATAGCTTTTTCCAGTGTGTAAACTTTGTTTCTGCAATTTCTAAATCATGACCAACATGAAAATCATTTGTATGGTAAAATAAAATTCTGTTAATTGTTCACAGGTGTGCATTCATTGTACGCAACCTGATTTCAACTCGTCTACCAACATTTCATATCTCTCATTCTTTATCTATTTTAGCAACCATCTTCAACACTTCATAACAATATCATCGATGTTTTCGGTAACAACTTGTATCTTAGCAACATCTACCATGCCATCTACTTGCCGAAGAATGCTTTTATTGGAGACAGAAACTCTTGATAGGTTGTTTTTATTTGGTGCTTGCCTTTCATGTTTCTCTCACAAGAATCTCAGCCCCAGGCATGATAAATTCCACTGTTGCTATGGAGCTTCTTTTGCATGACATGAAATTTGCAACTTCATATGTACAGACTACATTTAGCTTGCGTCACAGCAAGATGCCCCTTAGAATTCGGCGATTGAGCTTCCAAAGTGCGTTCGAGGTTTTGAAATTCTTCCCAAGTTGTTCTCCCATCGTGAATGTTATAAAGAAATTCATGTAGTTACTTAGGTTTCATCATCTTTTTAGATGTCAACCTATTCTCATAAGTGAAATATTTGAAAATACCAACTAGAGCTACTTACATGAAAAATAAACAATTCCTATTAACTCAGCCATGTTTCATTACGGCCTGTCACAACATAGCATACACTCATTTACTGCGGATTCTGGAGTGATACCGACAGAAAACTGATTCGATTTTTAAAAGTCTATCAGTTAGAGGTGAATACTTCATGTGTGTCCTTTGGGAGTCAATCTCTTTTCTGAAGTGTGATTAACTTCACATCGGATTGCATGCTCTTCTCGCTGTACTCTAGTTGGGGTAATTATACAGTGTTTGGAAATCTCTGATCCCGAGAAACTAATATTACTTATTAATACCAGAAACGACGGCCTAATGAGGTTCACTTTATCAGAGAAAAGATAAAGCTTAATTTAAATTATTGGTTGGTTAATTAAAACGTGTTCTGGAAAATTGTACCTTTGATGTGGAACATTTTATTTATAAATTTAAATTATGCATTAATTACGATGTAATTAAAATACTAAACTATTTACTCTCTAGTGAATGGCTTCGCATGTAGTTGTCTTCTACCGGCGACAGTATAAATCAAGGGAGGCTACTCTATGTTCTTTGGTTATTAATAATGGCGCCGACACGTGTGATTACTTCGTCTGGAGAAGATTTAGAAAAACGACTTGCTGACTTACTCATCAGTAAATCTGAACAAGCATTCAAATCTGATCGTCTGTTTATAATTGGTGTTTCTGGAGGTAGTGTATCTAAATATTTGTGTAACACTTTATGCAAGCTCTCGACAAACTGGTCTAAATGGCGAATCTTTTTTTGTGATGAACGTTACGTACCTCATGAAGATCCCGAATGCACATATAAATACTACAAGGAAAATTTCTTGTCTAAAGTAAAAGATATGTCTGCTGATCATATATATCCGATTAAAGCTGATCTTCCTATTGATCAATGTGCTAAAAGTTATTCGGAAACAATTGCTGCTGTATTTGACGTAACCCCAGGGACTTTTCCTCGCTTTGATGTTGTCTTACTTGGGATGGGACCTGACGGCCACACATGCTCTCTTTTTCCAGGACATCATTTGTTGGACGAGAAAGTAGCTATAGTCAGTCCAATCACTGATTCTCCAAAACCTCCACCCGGTCGAGTAACTCTGACTTTGCCTGTACTCAACCGATCAGCTTGTGCTATTTTCATGGCCACCGGTGAAAATAAAGCTGAATTGGTGAGGAAAGCCTTAGAACCTGTTGACAGCGATGGAGACATGATACCTGCCGGCAGAGTGAGCCCAGTCGATGGAGAATTAATTTGGTTTTTGGATGCCGCTTCTGCCAAACAGCTGAAGCATTAAGAATACAGCTTTGCAAGAATATGTTTACAAGAGCGTGTTTCCATGATGTGTTATTTCTGTTCAAAAAAGAATATATCTATTGCTGTCGACAGTATAACCTACAAACTTTACATTCTTAAAGCGATATTAAGGAAATATTATTCAAACATTTTCTGCTACTTTTGATATAATAAATACAAAAATTAATCACTATCTACGTAGTTTTTTTTTCCCCCTCACTTTATCGGTTTATTAATGTTTACAACAAAATTATTTAAATTTATTTTTACTGTGATTCAAACTGATAGACCATATTTTTCGTAACATTTATTGTTCCTATAATCTTACAAATTATAAGAATATATTTCATAATCACATGTCGGTACTATATTACAAATTGGATGGACAGCCCCTAGCAATTATGGTCAGTCAAATCTAGAGTTGAACGATTGGTAGCAATCTACTAATTCAGCTTGGCTGAAATTCTGCTTCATGATGCGAAGTGAACAACAAACCAAGGAGTTCTCTGTACTTAGTAAACTATGGCATACTTATAGTAATATACAATGTTATTAGCTCTGCTGCTGCTGCTGCATAAATAACTACTCAAATATGGGTAGGAGGAGGAGGTTACTTTTAATGTGTACACTTAAACTTCGGTTTTTAATATCATACATACAATGCAATATTCCTTCCCAACTCAATTGTTTGAGAGAACACACTTTTAACTATATTCGCTGACTCTCTTAGACTTCATACTAAATGTTTGGTTCACTCCAACTTCCGAATCCAAACTCTATCCCTTTGGCTTTAACAAACCATCAGTCTGCAAAGGTTCAAATTAACCTAAACATACAAAAAACCCTACAAAGACATGTATAACAGCATTCAGAATTTGAGGTGAAACTGTTATGGGTCTGCCTTAGTGACAATAAATCAAAAATGGGCTTTGTGGAATATTGAATAAAATTCAGTTACTATGAGGAATAGGAAGATTATTGTTTCTCTATGTAATCTTGAGTATGTAAAGTAACAAGATGGTCATAACTAGAGTGTCCTCAATCTGGACTGAGCCGAGATTAAGCAACAACTTTAAGTATATCTAAGAAATAATATAATCAGCATAATTAATTAGCTAAACAGGGAAAAGAAGAGTAGGCTCAGCATGAACATCATTTCACTTCACTATCAGGATGGGCTGAAAAGTTCATATGCTGACTATGAAGCAGTGATGGTAGAGCTGTAAAATCTTACATCCATTTCAGCTCCTCTTCTTATTAATAACTGCATTGTTTCTTTCCAGGTAAACTGATATCTGACTGTTCAAAGAAGACTGAAGTAACTAGTAGTAACTTCTCTTGAAAAATCAACAATATTTGACATTGTAGCCTTGTCAAGTACCTGTAGAAAAAGGGTTTAGTCCCCAAGGACATTCATACTGACATGATTGTTACATTAGGAGATGACATCCCAGCTTTATCATCAGTGCACAAGTGGCAACTGAATTTAGGAGGGGAATGGAGAGTCTTAAAAGACAACCCAAGTTCTGGACGTCCTACAGCTGCCAGCACTGAGGAAAACATTGATTGTGTTCACTTTATGATGATGGATGACAGGCGATTGACTATAAATCAAATACCCAATGCTATTAGCATATCCCATGAGAGAGTTGAGAATATTCTGCACCATAAACTTGGCATGACGAAGGTTTCTGCTCAATGGCTGCCACATCTACTGACACCTGATCAAAATGGCAAAAGGCTGGACACATCATAGGGACCCAGCTGATTTCCTAAGCTAAGATGAGTGTTCGGTTCATCACCTTCAGCCAGAAATAATCCATGCAGTGGAAACACCCCTCCTCAACTGCTCTAAAGTCTAATGTCATTTCATTTGCAGGGAAGGTGATGGCTTCAGTTTTGAAGGATGAAAATGGTATTGTGTTTATTGACTCATAGGCACAGGAGTGGCTGTGTGGTAACTAGCTTGCTTACCAACCACATGGTTCCGGGTTCATTCCCACTGTGTGGCACCTTGGGCAAGTGTCTTCTACTATAGCCTCGGGCCGACCAAAGCCTTGTGAGTGGATTTGGTAGACAGAAACTGAAAGAAGCCCGTCATATATATGTATATGTTTGTGTGTGTGTCTGTGTTTGTCCCCCCAACATCGCTTGACAACCGATGGTGGTGTGTTTACGACCCCTTAACTTAGCAGTTCAGCAAAAGAGACCGAAAGAATAAGTACTAGGTTTCCAAATAATAAGTCCTGGTGTCGATTTGCTCGACTAAAAGGCAGTGCTCCAGCATGACCACAGTCAAATGACTGAAACAAGAATAAAAAGAATAAAAAAAAGAATATTTTCAAAAGGGCCTCACCATAAATGGAGAATACTATGCCAACTTGCTGAAGTAGTTTTGAAAGGCTATCAAGACAAAATGCCCAGGAAAACTGACAAGAGGGGTTTTGTTCCATCAGGACAATGCTCCAGCACACAAGCCATTAGTTCCAGTGTTTGCTGTGCATGACTCTGGGTCTGAATTGGCTGATCATCCTCATTTTTCTGATTTAACCCCATCTGACGATCATCTGTTCCCCAACATGGAAAAACACTTGGCTGGGAATCAGTATCGTAGTGATGAAGTCATATCAGCTGTTGACTTTTTTGCCCAAGAGGACGAAAGCTTCTTCATCAATGAGATCCAAGCATTGCAACAGTGAAAGAAGAAGTGTGTGGACCACAAGGGGGTCTATGTTGAAAAATAAACCTCATTTGGTTACATTCCATGAGAGTATCTTGGTCAGCCTAAGAACTTTACAACCAACCCTCAAACATACTAAATGTTAGACTAGAATCTTATCTAGAGGAAGATTTTTCTCTCACCTGCTTAATGTTAAAAATTATTGTGTGCATGTGTGTTGATACATGCACCATTTAGTTTTGTCTATTTTTTTCAAATGAAGGATCTACCATTCCACATCTTTCAAAGCACAGAGCCAGCAGATGTTTTGTTTTGGGGAAATGACAGTATCCAACCTTATAGCACAGTAATTTTTGGAGAAATGAAAATGTAAGCAGATACAAATGCATGCAAGCACACATACATATTCGCAATGGTCTTTCAGTTTCCATACAAGACACTTGCCCAATGTGCCATGCAATGGGACTGAACCGAAGACCACGTGGTTTCAAAAGAAAATGCTTAACCACGCAGCTAGGAATTTATACGTTTCTCTCAAGTTTTGAAATCATCTAAAGATTCCAAAACTCAAAGTACACTTCTAGTTTTGTAAATGCCATTATCTGATTAAACATGTATCTTCAGTCTGCTATATTATTGAGTACTTTACCTTACATCGAGGCTCTCCTAGTTTTTTAAGCGTGTACTTACAAACACGCAAACATGCATGCATACACTCACAGACACCCACACACATATATAATAGAGAAAGCATGTGTGGCTCTAACTGTATAGAAGCAGAAGGAAACCTAACTAGGTGGAAACTCTATATTTTCAATACTTATGACCTCAAAAGGTTTCAGTGCTAAACATGACTATGGTTGAAGTGCTTTCTTACACTTCAGCTCATATACAGGTTAAAAAAGGTGTTATCTTTTATTTTTACACTTGTTTGTCATTTGATAAGGGCCCCTTGAAGGGTTTAAATCCAATAAATTGGCCCCAAGAGTTATTTTTTTAAGCCTAGTACTTATTCTGTTTGTCTATTTTGCCGAACCACTACATTACAGGAAAATAAACACACCAACATCAACTAGCAAGCAGTGAAGCAGGGTGAAACACAGATACAAAGACATATATATATATATATACTACCGCTCCGGCAGACACTCTAGCC
>NC_068989.1:59689582-59717492 GCF_001194135.2 Octopus bimaculoides
ATGGTTGAAGACACTTGCCCAAGGTGCTACGCAGTGGGACTGAACCTGGAACCATGTGGTTGGGAAGCAACACAGCCACTCAACCATAATGTATCTTGGGCTATTTTATCCAGTGTACCTTTCCTTTTTGTAAGATGCTAGCATGTGCCTAGAGTGGCAGTTGGCAGTATTTTTCAAAGTAGGCCATGCAGCAGCTTCCAATGGTTTGTAAATATATATAAAATGATGAACTAAATTCACTACAAACTGCTGGCTCCTACAAATTGGACTTAATAAAGATGCAGTAACTGAGTCTTTGCAGTATCTTGTTTTCAAGTTCTAAATTTGTGACTGACTCCAAAATGGTTTTGCTGAATTATGTAAAGACGTGTTAACCAATAACTCTAGAGATTCATGTTTCTGATAGAAACTATTTGTAACATTAAAGTATGTTTTTTTTTTCTTTTTGTTTAAACCCAATATTTTAAAATTATTTTCAAAAGAAGACAAACTGAAACTCAGTATTGGTTGCTCTATTGCCAATATATATATATATATATATATATATATTGGTTGCTTTATTACCAAATATATACAATTCTAAAAAAAATATTCTGTTGACATAAAAGATTTATCATTTATGAAACTTTCTTCAAGTTTCTTGGATTATATACAAATGAAGATTCTAAATGAATACACTTCGTAACAACATGTATAGATGAATGGGTATGTGCATAATAGTCTTCACACAAATGAATCAAATCAGAGGAAAATTTAATAAGTTTCCAATATGATGAAATTTTTCCCTGCAAACTCTAAACCTTGCTCCATAATTTGAATTTTGATATGGATGATTTCGAATGGAGTTTATGTCCAGTTGCTGTAGAGATATCAAAAGGGTAACATTAACAGATGTAAACTTCCTTGTATTTCAATAACACTGCTACAAATATAAATCATTTACAAATGCAGGATCTTCAACTAAAGACTTCGGCCATGATGCTGACATGTGAATTGGCTATTTACAAAGTAGTTGTTGCTGAGGTTTAGAGTAAAGAATATCAGTGGAGTTTTTAAAATGTTATAGTGATAAAGATCAAGTGTGATAACTGTAAGTGACAGAAATCAAAATAGTTCCTTGCATTCTTAACCAAATTCTTACATTCCTAGCATTTCTTTTACTTGATTTTCTTCTTCTTGTAATGACTCACTAGCATATTTCTCCATAAGCTCCATTTTCTTTCGCAGCACAAGAGCCTCTTCAATCTGAAATAAAAATACCAAGAGTTCTGTGTAATTTCATGTTAGCTATGAACTTATTTATTTACTGAACTAATCTGCTAAATAGGTCTTTTAGAATTTCATAAAGAATATGACAATCCAATGTAGAATATGAAATTTAGAACTTTAGTGTAGAGTTTTTTTGTAATCTGTAGTTCTTCATTTAAAATCAGAGTAGAAAGAATTCTCAACATTGAACTCAATCTAGCTCTGGCTATGATACAAGTTCTATGATACAAAGTCCTATGATGCACACTTCCTGTTTTAAAGTGATCTAAATTAAAACCGTCCTTCAAAATTTCATGTTAATTTAAGTTTCAAACACTAGTTTCATAATCAAAGATAGTTTATTAAATTCTTCATTATTTTCAAAATTAATTGAAATAATGGCAGTGCATTTCAACAGAAAGATGGTAATGAAATGCTTAATGTATAAATTTTTTTCTTGAAACAAATTTCTATGGCATAAGAGACATTATCTCCAATGATTTAACATAAATTTTCCTGATTGCCATGGGTTGGATGTTTTTTTCCAACATTTTTCTACTTGATGCAGTCAATCATCATCTCATTTACAAAATCTAACAACCATTTCTTGCTTCACTTCTCTCTACCTTAGGCATTTTCTACAAGTCAAGCAAGGCATTTTTTCATTGTCCAATCACATCATGTCACAACTAACACAACCCTGCAAACATTGAATAATGCTTTTAATGCCCAACAATTCTACCAACTCGTTTTTCTCAATCCTTCACAGCTTTTCTCTTTCAAATGCTCAAATAGCATTGGAACTTTTTAAATGTGTTTCATGCAGTCTGCCTGTTAGAGAGAAAACTTCTATTACTATAACAGAAAAACTCTTTGTTGCTGTAAGATGCAACAGCTTTCTGAATTCTTTCCAAACTCTAGCTGTTCTAGGTAATTCACTACAATTACCTAGTAAATGTAACAGAGTAACAAAATATCAGTGGAATAATTATTCCAAAAATAAGACTATAGAAGGTATGCTGAGTTAACAGAGTGTCACCATGTATTTAGGTAGCTAAAATTGTCATAAATTTGTTCAAAATTGCAATAGTTATGATTTAGTCTCAGCATTAAAACCATCCATCACTGGAACAAAACTACTCAGTCAACAGGAACATTAGAGAAGTGGCAAGTCATGCTTGACTAAGAATAACAGGGAGGGAGGAAAACCAATTCAAGTCATGTTTGACTAGATAAACAAAACCTTATTAAATCATGATATGTTGGCACTCCGTCGCTTATGATGTCGAGGGTTCCAGTTGATCCGATCAACGGAACAGCCTGCTCGTGAAATTAACGTGCAAGTGGCTGAGCACTCCACAGACACGTGTACCCTTAACGTAGTTCTCGGGGATATTCAGCGTGACACAGTGTGACAAGGCTGGCCCTTTGAATTACAGGCACAACAGAAACAGGAATAAAGAGTGAGAGAAAGTTGTGGTGAAAGAGTACAGCAGGGTTCGCCACCATCCCCTGCCAGGGGCCTCGTGGAGCTTTAGGTGTTTTTTCTCAATAAACACTCACAACGCCCGGTCTGGGAATCGAAACCGCGAGTCCGCTGCCCTAACTACTGGGCCATTGCACCTCCACTAAATCATGATAATATTAATAACAAAAGGAAATGACAACTGTAGAATAGACACAAGTTTGTGTGTGCTTCAATGTATCTGAGAATGTTAAAGTATTCTAGAATTTCTATGTTCTAACACATACTTTTCAAATAAACAATATAAAAAAAAAGATTATTTTATAACAAAATAAAAATTGTTAGAAATATATCTTTACTTCTTGTTGCGACGGCACCGGAACATGAGCAATAAAATGTTGACTTTCTTTCTCTGTTCCAGTATTTTCTTGTTCGTCATCAGAATCAGACTGTAAGATAAACATCTCTTTTAGTAATTTACTCATATTCACACATTGATTTGCTAATTCAAACAACACACAAGAATATAATGTTACTACAGTAACTGATGACACATTACTTCTGTATTAATTTAATTTATGTATCTGCTGCATAATATATTTCAATTGGTTCAATTTTTAAGTCTTCGGGGGTCAGATATCTACATAATTCCAGATTCCGTTTGAATGGATTACTCTGAAGATCAGAATAAAACATCAAAAAGCTCTAATTGGAAAAGTAATTTCAAGAATGACAGAAATTGCAAAACATATGATGCAAGAGGAGAAACCATAAACCATCATGGAATGAAGAATCACAAAACGATTATAAAAATTCAAGTGGAATTATCAAGCATTAATTAAATATCCAACATCTAATGTACACTTTGGCACAATATGGAATTGGTTTTACCCTTCTTTCTTTCTCATGTAACACTGAGCTTTCAAATACAATTCAGAGGAAAACAAATTCTCATAGGAACCACATGCACTCTGAAAGCTACATGCTATAGATGCAGATGTAGTAGTCAGAGGTTTCAAACTTCTAACTGCTCCAAACCATTTTGGATCAGAATGGATGACTTAGAAGAAACTTTGTTTTAATACATTATGAAATATATGAAGTTATTGATGTATCCAGGCTGTATTTGCAAGGAACAACAGAAATAAACTATTTATACACAATAGAATATACTAAAGAAAGAAAACAGTAAATTAAACAACAAAAAGAAACAAAAATACAGACAGTAATAATGGATTTAAATTTTGGCAGAAGGCCAGCAATTTGGGGGGATAGATTAAGTCAATTAAATTGACCCCAGTACTCCACTGGTATTTATTTTATTGTCCCCCAAAGGGATGAAAGGTAAAGTCAACCTCAGTAGCATTTGAACTCAGAACATAAAGAGCGAGAAATGCCGCAAAGCATTTTGTCCAATACAGCAGTGATTCTCCCAACTCGCTACTTTGATACACACAGTAATAATATATTAATCAAACTAAGGCAGAAACATTACTATGCTGGACAAAATGCTTAGCAGCATTTTTTCTGACTTTACATTCTAAGTTTGAATGCTGCCAACGTTGACTTTGCCTTCCATCCTTACGGGGTCGATAAAAATATGTACCAGTTGAGCACTGGGGCCAACGTAATCAACTTGCCCCCTCCCCCAAACTTGCTGGCCTTGTGCCAAAATTTGAAACCAAAATATAAATCAAACAGTTGATAATTCAAAATTATAAAATGTTTCCTCACATCTTCCTCTACAGCATAGATATTAGTATCACCATCTTCCTCATTATTTGACATTTCTTCACTTATTTCTCCTCTTAAAAATGCTTCTTTCTTCTCTTTCCATTCTTGTATCTTTTTCTCTACAGCTAAAATGAAAAACAATCAGATCACAGAACATCAAACAACAGAAATAATGACTACAATTTTCATATGTACTACTTTACAGTATGACTTTCATCTTACTACATTCCAAGTTCACTTCTTCCCAAACTTCTGATAAAAGTAACTAAAGAGACAAAAAATTTCAAGTAATTGTGAAATAATGAAACTGGTTCAATTCTCATTGCAGGCTACCAAAAAAACACCCCCTTGTGGACCTAATTTCACAATTGGATTCAATATGCATGCTATGCAGATTCATGAATTTATTTATTCACAATCCATGCTTTATTACTCCCAAGTAATTAGTGTCAAACTATCAACTTTTGCACCATTATGCAACTGAGTTTGGTCCCAAGACTGATGTTTGTTTATATTTTAAGAGGGAAAGGGAGGTGAGAAAAATCTGATGATTTAACAATGAAATTGTTCAGTTCAATCTTCATTCCAAGCCATCAAAAAGGAATTCATGGGCCTAATTTCACAATAATACTCAAATACTAAGGATATGACACTTGACTGCACACACACACATCCATTATCATCATTTTACATTTAATTTCTCCATCATTGGTTAAGTTCTTTTGCAGCTTCTTGCCATATGCTGTGGTACTCTGTCATCTTCTTTACTAAGTTAACCTTCATGAGATCAGCTTTCACCAATCTTTACAACTTCCTTGGTCTTCTTCTACACTTTCTTTCCACTTGGACTGCCATCCTTGCACACAGGATTTGACTCCAATTATACCCACTTTTTCTCAACCCATTTATAGTCAGATGTTCCTGCACAATGCTATTACACATCCAGCAGAGCATGCTTCATTTTCTTTTTCTTTCCAGCCTTCACATATGTTACACATTCAAAGCCCATACTTTGCCACCATACAACATCATACTTCATACTCATACGAGATGCACTTCATTCAGGGACAGAATCCCTTTGTTATCAGCAGACATAATAGCTCCTTGAACTTTTTCCACCCTAGTTTTTATTCTGGCTATTTTTGTTAATTAAGTGACCTACGTAGCAGAATCTATCAACTATTTCTGAAAACAAGCATTGAAAAGAGTAGGTGTTCTAACTGCTCACTAATTTTGCACATCATCTACAGTCTTTGTCAGTCTACTTGTAATCCCACTACATACAAAGCCACCACCTCTGAGATCCTATGGCATCTCTTGTGCACTCATAATTTACATCATGTGATATTCTAACCAACTCTTCTCCTTTATGCAAATCAAACATAGCACTTCCCAGATAACATTAGTTTCCTTTTCTGATAAAAAAAAAAAAAAAAAACATTTGTTAAGTTTACTTTAAAACTTCATGATTCTAGGCCAGTGATTCTTAACCAGGAATGGTGGGGGCGTCAGTAATTTCCAAGGGTGGCATGAGCCCGTGAGAAAAAGCAGGAATTTCTCTACTTATATATTTGTTATTCTCTCAACGAGAGCATGGTCAAATAATGAGAAGTTTATGAAAAAATGGAAAAGTATTGCCTTATGCCTTTAGTTTTCTTATTCTATCACTTTAAATTTTTCATTAATCTCTTACCAAGTTTTTCTTGTTCACATTCTAAAGGAATCAGTACTCCATCATCATCATCTCTGTAGCCATAGTACACTGCATCAATATCTTTCATGAGATCTGCACGGGTCTTTCTAGGCTGTGATGGAGCTGTAAGAAAAAAGAATTACTGCTTCATCTGAAAGATTAGAATTTAACCCTTTTGCTACCATATTTCTGTCTGAAATACTGGGCCATTAGTTAATTTCAGTTAATTTGGAAAAAAATGAAGAATTTAATAAAATAGCTTTATCATTAGTAAGCTGGTGTTTAGAGTATAAATTAAATGGAAATTTTGATGGAAGATTTAAATATAGCTCAGTAGTTTTCCACCATTTTTTTGCCTATGGACCTTTTGACTACTATTTTATTCTGGTGGATCCTCATCACCACTCAAAGTTCAAAACTAATTTTAAAGATACTTCTTTCAAAATTCTTATTTTGTTTTCCATACATTAACCTTTAAACACTCAGATTGCTCTGTCAAATGTAATGCTTATTTATTGACATTGTTTTGCATTAATCATATATCATCTTGTAGCTTCAAGATTGATGTAATATTTTTAGATTGACATTGTAGGGTAATTGTAAAAGGCCTGATCTGGCTGGTTTGGACATAAAACAGAGAGAATATTTTGGCTGGATATGGCCAGTTTAAATGCTAAAGGATTAACTTGTGTTGGTTGAACTATGTAACAAATAAGAGAAAGAAACCAAGCTATTTGTTGCAATAAATACATCCAAAGTAACACTTTTTCATGGACCCTTAAAATACTACTGTGGATCCTTAATTTACTATTTTGCTTGCATGAACCGCCAGGGGTCATACAGACTCCAGTTGAGAACCACTGATTTAAATCATTTTGACACAAGAAATCTATATCATAGTCTCAAACAGGTTGGTATCAAAAGAGTTACAGCTTGCCTAATTTTCATTACAACTTACGTTCTTGTTCAAAAAGTTCTCGCACACCAGGAAGTTCTTTTGCAGCTCCAAAATACCTAGTAAAGATAAATAAATAAATAAATAAATAAACAAACAACAAATAAATACCTAACAGGAATAAATAAATAGTGTCTTTATGTCTTTTATGTCAGAAATAGACCTCGATTGGAGTCAAACTATAACAAAAACTTTCTTTTGTCAATAACAACTGTAATTTTCTTTTTTTAATTACATTCCTTTAAATAATATTAGAGATTTCAATAAAATAGCAAATACTTACTTATATCCTCTATTTCCAGGTACCTCTTTACCTTCATGATCCAACATCTTAGGACCAACTCTCTGAAAATTTAATTTGTTACAATGAATATCTTTCATTCCAAATATTTATTTCAAACATTAATATGAGAGATTTACCATTGATACATAAATATATATGAGGGTGTATGAAGTTTTATATAAATATATATACAATCAAGGAGTAATAACTTTAAACTGCTTCTTGGAAAACACATGAACATTGCAAGTATGAAGTTGATCTTCATAAGAGATCACTATTAAGCATTCAAATGAAACCCTTTTTAAAAGCTATCAATAAAATTCAGGATGTAACTTCATTTTTATATTTTTAAACATTTTATATTCATTTTGTTATTTAAGCATGAAGGCACATGGCCTAATGATTAGAGTATTAGGTTCACAGTCATAGGGTTGTGGGTTCAAATCTTGGACAGGGTAGCATGTTTGTACCCTTGAGCAAGGGCTATCATTTCATGTTGCACCAGCCTATTCAGCTGAAAATGAGCACAAGTGAACTGCTAGAAAGTTCCACTGAGTCGAGGAGAGAGAGCAGAATGAATATCTGTGCCTGCTTACAAATAAATAGGTCCCTAAAACAATTAACTAAAGTGTGGTACCATCGACTAAATCATACCTGCCCATCAGTGTGACAGCTGAGGTTTTCAAGCTATTTTAGCATTCACCGAATGTCTTAGAATAAAGACATTTTCTATGATTTGCTTAATAAATGTTTTATAGGGAGATAATTTCTTAATTGTAAACATTCAAATTTCATGAAAGGTTGAATTAAACAAAATCATATAACCGATTAAGCTTAACTGCCCCACCACAAGTTTTTCTTCAAATTTAAGATGTATAGAAATCTCGCTTTATGAGATGCTATCATATGTTAAATTCAAATTACGATGAACATAAACAAACAAACAAAGTTTGCTTTTAGAGGCGTTGAGATGTCTTAGAAAGTTAAAGAAGTGATTTTAAATTCTCAATCGCATGATAATGCTAATAATATAGCCTGAACAGGATAAACTACCCCTATTTTGCAGAAAAAAGTGTAGGCAACCAGTGGCAAAATAGAGGTAGTTTATCCTGTTCAGGCTATATTATTAGCATTATCCTGTGTTTGAGAATTTAAAATCACTTCTTTAACTTTCTAAGACATCTCAACGCTTCTAAAAGCAAACTTTGTTTGTTTGTTTACATTCATCGTAATTTGAATTTAAGATCATCTGACTTAATAGTCAAGCAATCAACACATCACAAACAAGAGTTTGAATTTGTCCTCTTTTGATTAAACAATCAAGTGTTTTAAGCCACTCAAATCTTGAGATAGATTTATTTTTTAAAACTATTATTACAAAATATTTTGAATAACTATAACACCCTATATTTTAGAGTATTACCCTATATGTTACTCTTTATCTTAGATGAGAAGCTAATTTAATCAATCCCAATAATATATTGTCTTTATGTCTCAATTACTTTACATGTTGGGATTGGTTACCAGACTCTCAGGAAATACTGCTCATTATAGACTAGCATCTTACCAGGAGAGGATTATCTCATCTAAGAATCAGCCCATAAAGTCCTTCCAGACTTAGGAGATGCTAACAATTTACCAGAATGATATTTTGGTGTTTACTTTACTAACACCAATAGGATGATAACCCAAGTCAACTTCACAACCATTTAAACTCACAATCAAGAGAAATGAAATTAAATGTAGTAAAATGCTTACATCGGTGCTCTTATGTTTTACCTATCTCCACTAACTTGCACTTTTAATATATTGATTTCTTACATCAGCACAAGGCCTCCAATTACAGGGAAGGGAATTCAATTATATTACCCCACTGTACTTGACTGGAAGGATGAAAAGCAGAGATCACTTTGGTAGAATTTGAGCTCAGAATCTGAAGAGCCAAAACAAAATACTGCAAGGCATCTTTGTCCAACATTCTAATGATTCCACCAATCTATAGCCTTTTCATAAACTATTAGAGTGTCCACTGGATATGCCGCATCACCATGCATAATAGTTTTCAATGGATATCACATGTCCCCATATATTACAGCTTCCATTAGCTATTTTGCATCAAGCCATTTCATGTCAACATGTTATATCAAAATTGTGATAATTACTCTTTTACTGGTTTCAGTCATTTGACTGCGACCATGCTGGAGCACCGCCTTTAGTCGAGCAAATCAACCCCAGGACTTATTCATTGGAAGCCTAGTACTTATTCTATCGGTCTCTTTTGCCGAACTGCTAAGTTACGGGGACGTAAACACACCACCATCGGTTGTCAAGCGATGGTGGGGGGACAAACACAGACACACAAACACACATATATACAACGGGCTTCTTCCAGTTTCCGTCTACCAAATCCACTCACAAGGCTTTGGTCGGCCCGAGGCTATAGTAGAAGACACTTGCCCAAGGTGCCATGCAGTGGGACTGAACCCGGAACCATGTGGTTGGTAAGCAAGCTACTTACCACACAGCCACTCCTGCGCCTATTATTTAAATATTTCCATATAACTATGTTACTTTAATATTAAGTATCTAAATATTTGCAAAGCTACTCACCTTGTAATCAGGACCTCCAAGTTCTTTAATCCGATCCTCCCAATGGCCTTTCTCCCGCAGCAGTTTATTGATTTCATCATTAACATCACGCAGTTTAAACTCTCCCAGACCAGCTGAAAAAAGTAAACAACAAAACTTCCTTAGAGAGTTCTTAGAAAGGAAGAATTATTCAATAAATACTTGACATTTTGACATTAATCTTTCTTCATTTCTATTTAATCTGCTGCTGTTGTGGTTTAGACTCCAAATCAACTCTGATTTAGCATTCTAGTATGACTATCCTCTTTTTACCTGATGAAATTTCTGAAGAGACAATAATTATAGTTAGATTGTCACTGCTTCCTTCCCTTTTTATGACAGTAGAGTATGACCTGTTATTTCTAGCAGCTTAGGTTACCATGTAGAGGATTCCTCATTGATGATATCTACTGCTGTTATAAAACAAGAAACATAAACTAAGATATAATGTCTTCCATTGTTACAGTATTACACAATAGAGGCATCAAAGATGTCCTACAGATTTTTCAAGTGTTTTCTTCAAGAAGGATTTAAGCTTAGTTCAAGCTAACAAAGCATTTGTCATTAAACAAACAATACTACATTACCTAAAGTGATATGTTAAACTTCTCAATGATACATAGCTACATTTAAATGGACTGAAACCATTCGGCCTGCAGCCAGAAGATCAACAGTGACTGGTTTTAATATTTTCAACTTACAAAAATACTACAAAGCTCTAAGCTTCATTTATATCCAAGCAGACTTGACCAGGTCACACAACTGTAATAATTATAAACCAATGAGGAAAAGGGCTCGGCTCTACACTCAGCCTGCAAAAAATAGCAACCAATCTCCCTTAAAGTGATATCCTACCAACTTGGAGTGAAAGGACTCGTCGGATAATGTAATTCTGAGGGAAAACGACAGGTAGGGCCTGACTGAAAAGCTTTTGATTGTATTCTTTTACTTGTTTCAGTCATTTGACTGTGGCCATGCTGGAGCACCGCCTTTAGTCGAGCAAATCAACCCCAGGACTTATTCTTTGTAAGCCTAGTACTTATTCTATCGGTCTCATTGCCGAACCGCTAAGTTACGGGGACGTAAACACACCAGCATCGGTTGTCAAGCGATGTTGGAGGGGACAAACACAGACACACAAACAACACACACATATATATATATATATATATACATATACATATATACGACGGGCTTCTTTCAGTTTCCGTCTACCAAATCCACTCACAAGGCTTTGGTCGGCCCGAGGCTATAGTAGAAGACACTTGTCCAAGGTGCCACGCAGTGGGAATGAACCCGGAACCATGTGGTTGGTAAGCAAGCTACTTACCACACAGCCACTCCTGCACCTATACTGTACTTTATAGTTTATCAAGGGATAAATAACAACAATAAATAATAACAGAACTTAAACAGAAATGAAATGGAACAAAATATTTTATAGTTTACCATTCTGAATTTGTGCCACTTTGCGGGAAATTTCTCCAATAATTTGACGTCTCCATTTTTCAGCCTTTGGTAAGTCAGAACATTCAGAAGATAAATATGGCCGACGCTCCTGATATTTTAAAAGAGGATTATGAATTACTAAATACACGCACAAAACACCCACAAATATATAGGTTAGGGATTTTTTTTTTATGACATTAATTTGGAACTAGCAATTAAGTATCACTGATTCTGCTCAAAATCCATACAGGGTGAAGTGAGACAGTTTGATACAGAAAATCCTTTTTTTTTTTTTATTCTGCATTACAACTGATTTTTAATAATTGGACATACACCACAGCAGAAATTTATACAAAGTATGGAGATGTTCACAATTACCAAATCAAAAAGATATATTTATTGACATATCAGTAAAAATAATCTCTACATTTACAAACAATACGGATTTGTCGTTAGGAGATAACTCTGTTTTAGAAATTTCATTTTCATCTCTCTCTCTCTCTCTCTCTCTCTCTCTATCTATCTATCTTCCTCTCTTTGTATGTAAGTATGAGTTTGTGCACATGTTCTTTCAAAGCCAAATCATTCATTACCAAAACAGCCATGGCAAAATGTTTGGGTATTCAATAAGTCCTGCAAAAATGTTCCAAAACGTTCAATATGTTAAAAACCCAACTGTTTAGACTTGGGTCAGCCCAAATCAAATGAACCCATGTTCAAAGGTATTCCAGCCATGACTATTTCCTCTTATTTTTTTTCAAACAATGTAGGTATGGCGATGTGACTAAGAAGTCTGCTTTCCAATTAGGTAATTTCAGGTTCTGTGTCACAGTGTGACAACCTGAGAAAGTGTCTTCTATAGCTCTAGACCAACCAATGCCATATGAGTGGATTTAGTAGACAAAAATCGAAAGATGCACCATGTACATGTATGAGATTGTGCATGTGTGTGATTATTTACATTCTGGAAAGTTCAAGTTATTGTCATTATTTCTTGCCGTAACAAATCACCCACTGGTCTTACACCTTCAAAGACATGAAGAGACCACTGACTTGAAAAACAGTTAATAGTCAGTGACAGGGAGGCCATCTGGCTGTAAAGCATTGGTTCAGTAATATATTCATCCAAAAATACAAATGTATCCTGGACTGTTCAATGTGCCACTCCTTTTTTTTAATGCAATAAAGGTTGCTCTTCTAATCATCATCATTTAACGTCCGCTTTCCATGCTAGCATGGGTTGGACAATTTGACTGAGGACTGGTGAAAACCAGATGGCTACACCAGGCTCCAATCTGATTTGGCAGAGTTTCTACGGCTGAATGCCCTTCCTAACACCAACCACTCTGAGAATGTAGTGGGTGCTTTTTCGTGCCACCGGCACGAAGGCCAGTCAGGCGTTACTGGCAATGGCCACGCTCAAAATGGTGTATTTTACGTGCCACCCGCACAAGAGCCAGTCCAGCAATTGCATAGGAGCACTTTTGCTGGTGCTTCTGAGTATTAAGTGTTTTGTATACAGCTCATTCTAAGTTTAAATTTTAATAACTTTGATCTAATAGTTAACAGTATTTGATAATAAATAGAAAAACTAATGTTAGAGGTTCAACAGTATATCGCAAAGTCTTCTTACCTTTTCTTTATTTAAACCCATCTGTGCTGCCCTCCACCGAGCAAGGGTTGTCCTTAGAACAGAAAGTACAAGACATAATCATCATCACATTTGCAGCATGTTCCTTGAACTTATAAGGTCATACAAGGAACTGTTCAATAGCAAAAACACAAAGAATTTAATCAATTATGAACATATATCTAGTTTATAAACAATATTGTCTTTCTTTCTCTTTACTTCACACATTTTTTCACATATTCTCATTACATATACATACATCAAGCAAACAATATGTATGTACTATTCCTCAAAACCAAAATGAATAAAGCCCAGGCAAATTCTAAAGGTAAACATGATCGTTTGGTTCTAAGTATAAGAGAAAGCCAATATATTTCCATGGACTAAAGCACAATGAAACTGAAGGCGAATATTTGAATTTATAACATCCTAAACTTCTTTAATGATCCAAACCAAAACTGTATGATGCAGCAATTATTTGAATTAATAACAGTATTTGATGCAACATGATAGAGAATATTTCAGTAATACTTACATTGCCTTCTCACTATTACGTGCCTGTAAAAGAAACAAAAAGACAAAACACTTAAAATGTTTCTGTAAATTGTATTTCATAATTCATACAACTCTTTCCATGTTAGAATTTTAACCAATGAAACATTTAGTAATCATACGATATTTTCACAACTTTTTAGAAAATAAGTTTGTGTATATTTCAGGAAGTTCTGTGTCCAAAACATCAGAACTCAACTCACCTGATCATAATTTACAATTTATTCACTTTTCTGTAGCCAACATAGATTCTTACTAGTTTCTTCTGATTTTTTTTTCTTTCAGCTCTTACAGTACTTTTGCTGTAATCTTTACAATCTCATGGTACCTTATAATTTTACAGTACCTAGGTGAGTTCAGCTATAAACACAGAACAGAAATAGTGGTTGGGTCCAACAGCCACTGCTCCAGTTGTTAGTGTAGCACTTGCTTTATTGTTGTTGTTGGCACTCCGTCGCTAACGACGACGAGGGTTCCAGTTGATCCGATCAACGGAACAGCCTGCTCGTGAAATTAACGTGCAAGTGGCTGAGCACTCCACAGACACGTGTACCCTTAACGTAGTTCTAGGGGGTATTCAGCGTGACACAGTGTGACAAGGCTAACCCTTTGAATTACAGGCACAACAGAAACAGGAAGTAAGAGTGAGAGAAAGTTGTGGTGGAAGAGTACAGCAGGGTTCGCCACCATCCCCTGCCGGAGCCTCGTGGAGCTTTAGGTGTTTTCGCTCAATAAACACTCACAACGCCCGGTCTGGGAATCGAAACCGCGATCCTATGACTGCGTGTCCGCTGCCCTAACTACTGGGCCATTGCGCCTCCACAGCACTTGCTTTAATACATGCAAAAACAGAAATTGACTATATTGTTCATCCTTTTCTTTCAAAAATTTCGATGGAGCATTAAATGTTAGTCCCTAATATCATTTAGATATTTTTCTGCAAAAGTTTAACAAGACCAATAGCAGAAAGGTGCCAAAACTAAGTCATTCTAGGTACAATTGAGAACCTCAACGATATTAACATGTTTTATGGGTGTAAAGCCACTGTCAGTGCTATACTGTACTATAGAGCAACTACCAGTACTCTATGGAACAGTAAAGCCACTCTGTTAGTTGTACACTGAGACACTGCTTATAAGCCCGTTATTAATAAGGACTTAAGTAAATAGGGTACTTCTTTTTCTGTCCACGAAGATATACACAGCGCCAACATATGCCTATTACATACACGCGAAAACCTATAGGTATATTCTGTAGTACAATAAATATACAAGATTTAATCAAAACAGCCGTCAACACACAAGTGATTTACTGATGGAGCCAGCGTTCAACGGTGCGTCATATATGCAAATCGTTTCAATTTACCTAAGCCATTAGTAATAGTAGTAGTATCTCATAAGACAGTTAAAGGGGAAACGGTCCAGATGGACTATATGTAATCTGAACCTTTCCCCCCTTATTTTTTTTTTTTTTACGGAATCCCACGTTTTAGGCTATGGAGATTCCGATTCTGAAAAAAAATTTTCAAAAACCTCAATTTCAAAATTTCGATTCCCCCCACCCCCCGGTTTTTATATAGATCCACAGGGTAAACCTAACCCTAACTCAAACCCTAACCCTGACCGTAACCGTAACCCTGACCCTAACTCTAACCCTAAACCTAACCCTAACACTAATTTTGTGAGATTTGGCTGTTATTTCTAGCATGTAAATAGCCTGCTTGGTGGGGGGAGGAATTGAAATTTTTCAAACAATTTTTTTTCAGAATCATAATCTCCGTATATTTTTACGCATTTCTATAAAAAAAAATTTCCGGAAAATATTTTTGAATGAGGAAATGGCGGGGGGTCGAAATTTTGAATTTGAGATTTTTGAAAAATTTTTTTCGGAATCGGAATCTCCATAGCCTAAAACGTGGGATTCCGTAAATAAAATAAATAAATAAGGGGGGGAAAGGTTCAGATTACATATAGTCCGTCTCCGCCAAATATTTCATTGAGAAGGCAAGATATTAACATGAGTCTATTACATATACTTTCGGCTAAAATCTGTAGATATATTCTGAAGAAAAGGACAGCACTGAAGTAAAACATTAATGCAGCCAAAGTGAGTGAAAGTTTTCAAAATACTATGAGATACATTATGGTAAGCACCGTTGTTATATCTATTTGAAACAGATCTGCTACCAGGAATTATTGGATTAACAAAGAATCCCTTAAAAACGTGTGCAAAGTAAACCTATTTAGTAAAAAAACAAAACGTAAAGAGAGATGAACAAGTGAAATGTACAAACCATTTTTCTTTTGTTTGTTTGTTTTTTTATAAAATTATCTTATATCATAAATAAAATGTCTTCATTCCGTTAAAACATTTCTCTGTTGATATGTTTCAAAGAATTCATATTCGCCACACGTTATGAATAGTATAAAACGGTGTCCAATGACACCGGTGATTACGTGCCCTGAAATGTAGAGCTCTTCTGTCAAATGAGACAACATCGTCGGCATGGTGAGACTGACTCAATTCTTGAGTTATTTCGTTGAAGCCAGAAAGAAACTTGTAAGCTGAAGTTTATTATTTACTGAATAATAAAATAACTTTAATCTCGAAAGAAGAAAAATTAATTTATGTCACTCTCAGTGCAAAAAATTTTTTTAGTTATCTCATATACATTACAGAAATGTATATGTTACAGAAATCTGTGTGGAACATTTTAATTTGATCTGTAGCGACCAGACCTGAAGGACGATGCTAACTTTCCAACCTTAGTCTATCAAAGAATTAAACCCAAGAGAAGTTGGGGAAACCTTTAGCTTGAATAACTTTTATGTTCATTAGTTGACAAAATTCTGCATACCTCTAAACTCAGCTGTGCATGTTTTGAATATACAAAGTTGTTATTAAAAGTAAAAGCGAAAAGGAGGTATGTTTGTACTTGAGATAATTAGAATAACATTGTAGGTTATGTGTAAAAGGCCTGATCAATTTGAACATAAAACTGAATATTTGTGCTGGATATGGCCGGTGTGGGCACTATCATGCTATTAGCTGTCAGAAGTGAAAGTGCTCACTGCTAGTGAAGTATCTGTCTGTCTGCCTGTCGATTCTTTGGCTACTGACAGCTAATACCATGACTGGCCGGAGCGAGCTATATGTCTGTCTGTCTCTCTCTCTCTCTCTATCTATCTATCTATTACTCGAAAGTTCGCGCGTCCGCGCTAGCTAGTCGTGAGTAGAAAACACAAATTTAATATAAAAACATATTTCCTGAAATTGCAAATTATTTAAAATATAAAAATATAATTTTCAACAGAGAGAATTTATCAAAATAGAAAACAAATGAAGTTTGAAGTTTAAAAATAATAGGATCGACCACTCACGGCTAGCTAGCGCGGACGCGCGAACTTTCGAGTAATAGATAGATAGAGAGACAGACAGACATATAGCTCGCTCCGGCCATTCATGGTATTAGCTGTCAGTAGCCAAAGAATCGACAGGCCAGCAACAGGCAGGCAGACAGACAGATACTTCACTAGCAGTGAGCACTTTCACTTCTGACAGCTAATAGCATGATAGTGCCCCGGTTTGAATACTAAAGGGCTAAACATAGAATCGGAGTGGTTTTTATCCTGAGATGAAATCTGCGATTCCGTCAGATATTTAGGTCAGTCAACTATACGTAGATGTTTTCTTTGCAGGGCCTTAAATGTCGTATGTTAGACTGGTTTGAAAATTTAGGCATTTGCATAAAACTACAACAGAAAATCAAATTTAGGAAAATCAAAATCAGCCACGAGATTATCTACCTGTCTGCAACTGATCTCTTTATGTCTCTTGTGCCTTGTGACCTTAAAATTATATTCGTTGTTCACATACTTGGCAACATATCCAAAAGAAAAAATGAGTGTAATGTTATTAGGAGATTGGATGACAAGAGACAAAATAGGTTTGATGTAAATAAAGGGTATTTTGGTTTCTTGTGGGTTGATATAAAGAAATTAATCTTCCCCTAATCCCTTCGAAGTTGGACATAGGAAGAATGTTATTTTATTACTTTCTCTTCAAATCCTGCTACAGTCAACATGATCGAATTTTGACTTTGTACCAAAATGTTGATAGCAGATTCAGTAAAGGATTGGACCAGCAGATTATCACCAAGTCTGCCTTTGTCTTTCATCTTTCTGAGCTAAATAAAATAAACATCAACCATCGATGTAGATTTAATCAACTGTTTTGTCCCAAATTTGTGGCCTTTTGTTAGAAATCATCATCATCAGCTTACCATTTTTTAAACTTGAAACAAAACTTATACTTTGTATATATTTTCCTCATTCTAGATACATAAAACTGGCTTCATCGACACCCTCCGAATATATGTGAAAGGTGGTGGTGGAGGGCAAGGGTTCGCTCGTTTGGGAGGACTTGGCGGTACAGGTGGTAGTGTAATTCTGGAGGCAGATAAACAACAAAACTTGAAACAGTTAAAACAGAAATATCCTTCAAAACGGTTTATTGCTGGCAATGGAAAAAATAGCACGTAAGTTTGTCCAACTTAATATATTACAGAAAAACTAAAATAACACAAGGGATATTAAAATCTTGTTTAACATAATATTAGTTTCAAATTTTGGAACAAGGCCAACATTTCTGGGGTAGGGGTAAGTCAACTACATTGACCCCAGTGCTCAACTAGAACTTATTTTATCAACCTTGAAAGGATGAAAGGCAAAGTCAACCTCAGCAGAATTTGAACTCAGAACATAAAGACAAAATGCTGCTAAGCATTTTGCCCAGCATGCTAATGATTCTGCAAGCTCATCACCTTCTTGTTTAACATAATATTGGCCTTTGTTCACATGCCAAAATGTCATGTACTATAGCATGTGGATGCATGCTATATAATACCTGTAGCAGACACTTGTTATAATGGCATAACACTGTGTGAGTGTAGTCTGCAACCTCATCTTGACCCTTTAGCATATTTGGACCCAATATGGCTGGTTTAAATACTAATGCGTTAATTCACAGATGAAAGTCTCACATATTGTGTTTATGCCTTTAGAAAGACATGCAGACCATAATTCATATTGACACTTCCCTTAATTGTCTAATCAAATCAAGAAATTATGTAAACATTAGCATGATTTGTTGTTTTAATTCGCTTTTTGGTTATTTCATTATTCAGGAAAAGAGTTCTAATTGCCAAAAATGGTGCCGAGTTAAAAGTAAAAGTACCAATTGGTATTTCAATAGAATCTGATCATGGAAGACTAATTGGTAAGAATAAACCAATATACTTTTATAAGCCTTGTAAATCTTTTACCATCAGTTATTTTCATAAACCAAGTTTTGTTAAAGTATTATTATGTTCTACTGATTCGTGCTAGAGTTTTATAAATCTATAAACCATTTTCTCTGTCATACATATTGATTTTAAATTTTAGTGCAAGACCAACAAGTTCAGGGAGGGGAGTAAGTCAATTACATCAACCCCAGTGCTCAACTAATACTTATTTTATCAACCCTGAAGGGATAGAATTTGAACTCAGAATGTAAAGACAGACAAAATACTGCATAGCATTTTGCCCAGCATGCTAACGGCTCTACCAGCTCACTGCCTACCTCTATGTTGCAAGAAGATTCAGTTTCTCAATTTTAGGGTATGTTTTAATGCATCTTCATGCATATTTGGAAGTGCACATGTATTTTCAAATATTCAGCTTCCATCATCAGCATAGGTTCGGTTGTTTGACTGAACCTGGCAAGCTGCAAAGCCACATGTAAGCTTTGGCATGTTTCTGCAGCTGGATGTTCTTCCTAATGCTAAACAGAGTGTACTAAGTGCTTTTTTTTCATGCCACCAGCCCTAATGAGATTCCCACATAACTTGTAAGACAGTAAAAGAACAAGGAAAAGATAAAGAAAAAGCTTCCACTACTGTGAGGAGTATCTGAGAAGGAAAGGTGGCTTTATGCCAGTTGTTGAAAGAGTAAAGTATGACAGATGGACAAGCACAGGTGTCTTGCTTTGGAAGAGATGCATGGCTGAAGGAGATAAAAGGAAGGTTATGATGAAGTGTCAAAGCAAACTCCTCAAAGTACAAGAAGGTGAGCACAAGAGAAGGTATGGACAGTGGGTCATGGGAGGGGAGGATAGAGTGGATACTTTCGTAATGGTTAAAAACAGGTACAGAGGTGAATATAGTGAGTAATGAACAAGGGTGAGGGTGCAGTTGAAGGGAAATAACAGTATAGAGAAGGGTGAAGCAAGTGATAAGAGTGACTCAAGAAGGAGAATAGATCAGAAAGCAGTGGGATAATCTGCAAGGTGTAGGAGCAAGAGTGGGGGGGAGATATAGAGGTACATAAGGGGCTATAGTAAAAGGGCATTGAGAATGATATCAGATAAAAGAGGTGTTAAGAATGGAGTATAGCAAAGGGGTGGCTGCAGATTCAGAAAGGAGGCAATTGGTAGAATCGTTGTGGGCAGGGATGATGATGAGGAATGGTTGTGATTTGGGGTCCAAAAGGGGATATATGTACCAATTATGAAAGTGTACTTAGTAATTATATCACTGTATATGATTACAAAATGTATCTTTTCCAGTATGGCTACCTACTTGATTCGTTATTTTAATTATAGAGATAACCGAAAGTTTCAGTTTTTCTAGTTTTTAATTTTTTTTTTTTTTTTTTTAATTTTCACTTTTGAAAAATTGATAGGGTTTTTAAAACTAATGGAGTGACTTCCAACCGCAAAGTCGTAAGGTGATTAACCCCTCTGTCTCTTTGAACAGGTGAACTTAATGAAACTGGACAACAATTGCTTGTGGCGCATGGAGGTGTTGGAGGTGGTGTGAATAATAAATTTCTTGGCCAACAAGGTGAAATGAGGACTTTGAAACTTGTCATGAAGCTAATTGCTGATGTTGGTTTTGTTGGGTAACAATCTTCTCCAAATTATCTTTTATCTTTTACTTGTTTCAGTCAATTGACTGCAGCCATGCTGGAGCACCACCTTGAAGAGTTTTAGTCAAATAAATCAACCCCAGGACTTATTTTTTAAAGCCTAGTACTTAATTTATTGGTCTCTTTTATCAAACTGCTAAGTTAAGGGGATGTAAACACACCAACACCAGTTGTCAAGCAGTGGCAGGGGAAAAACACAGACAAAAAGGCATACACACACATACATATATATGTATGTATGTATGTATGCAACAAGCTTCTTTCAGTTTCCGTCTACCAAATCTACTCAGTCAGCCCAAGGCTATAGCAAAAGACATTTGCTCAAGGTGACACGCAATGAGACTGAACCCAGAACCATGTGTTTGGGATGCAAGCTTCTTACCACACAGCTACACCTGCACCTATAATGTTTTTTTTTTTCCACTGATCACAAAATTATATTGCTAAACTACTGACCATAAATCCAAACCTATCTACTGCTATTGTAGAGTACCTATAGGCAAATTACTATTTTGTGTGTCACGATATGACTAACAAGTAATACTTATGCCTCGTGATGGTTAACTATAGTAAGAACTGTATCGGTAATTGCTTGACATTTGTAAAAATGATCTTGTGGGCAAGTGTCTTCTACTATAATCCCTAGCCAACCAAGCCTTGTGAGTGAATTTGGTAGATGGAAAGTGTGTGTTTACATTTGCACTCTATGAAAATTGCTCACTTCAGTGTTGTCACTTCTGTCAACAAATCATCTGCTCAATTTTTGCCTTCAAACATATTTGAAATAGATGATTCCTTACTTGGGAAATAGGTAAGAGTAAGCAACAGGAAGAATATCTAACTGTAAAAACAATGGCTCGATAATATATACATCTAATCTATGCTAGATGTAAAATTAACAATCTTGTCTATTTTTTTTTGTTTGATGAAATGGGTCTAAAACAATATAAAAGAAGAAATAGTTGTGTTTCTTTAAACAGGAATCTCGTTAAGTTCAGCTTCATCATTTTTTTAATCTAGTGAAGGTTGGGATGCTTAACTTCAAATTCCAAATCATTAACCAGATTTTAGTGGGGAATAGGATGCAGCTAATTTTTCTCAATGAGATAGTACTTATTCACCAACCAGGCTAACTGAGACCAGAAGCTTGCTTAAAGACAATGACCTATGAACTCATAATGTCGTCTGATTCTTTATTCTGTCAGCCATTTTAATGTCAGTTTCCCGGTAGCAGTGCAACTTTTAACTCTATGCTGTGCTAAGTGTTTTGTGAATATATTTCTAACCAAGTAGACTGCCTATGTGTTTAAACAGTATGGAGGAAGGTAGTTTTATATTTTGACATTGGTGTCTGCCAACTGTAGCCTTGTTATCATACATATAGTGATCATGATTGAGATTCCCAAGCAAGTTATTTTTTCTCCATGAAAGATAGAAAATGAAGGACACTGCCTGTATGGTGGTGCCACTCGTTTACAACTATCATACATTGTAAAGACAAGATGTATTGACACACACACACAGCCACATATATACATGTATGCATCCACACACATACACACTTCTTTTTGTGTCTATCTACCAAATTTGCTCAGAAGGCTTTGGCTAGCCTAGGTCTAGTGTTGCTCAGTGGGACTGAACCCAAAATCCTGTGGTCAGTAAACAAACATTTTAACCACATAGCCATACCTGTGTGTATATTGTGGACAGTGGCAGTGGCTTTATTTCTTATCTGTGAAGTTGATTTCTTCTTTGCTGAATGCTTCCATTATGGTGATGCCATTGATGACTCTGTAGACCAATTCTGGGGTAAAAGAGCCAATGGCATTGACTGCATGGTAATGTTGGTGGAAGACGAAGTTGATTTTGTCAAGCCTTTCTCTCCTGTCATTTGATTTTTTTTCTTTTTCTTTTTTCGCCTTTAGTCGAGAAAATCGACCCCAGGTTTTATTCTTTGTAAGCCTAGTACTTATTCTATCGGTCTCTTTTTGCCGAACCGCTAAGTTATGGGGACGTAAACACACCAGCATCAGTTGTCAAGCGATGGTGGGGGGACAAACACAGACACACACACACATACATATATACGACGGGCTTCTTTCAGTTTCCGTCTACCAAATCCACTCACAAGACTTTGGTCGGCCCAAGGCTATAGTAGAAGACACTTGCCCAAGGTGTCATGCAGTGGGACTGAACCTGGAACCATGTAGTTGGTAAGCAAGCTACTTACCACACAGCCACTCCTGCGCCGTTTTATGTAAACGTTACCATATTTTTTATATCTAGGTATGGATAAAAGTTTAAGAAGTCTATATTTTAGTGAAGACACCAATAACACCAAGATATGTCCATAGCTGTCACTTTACTTACTAACAAAAATAATATTTCCTTGCGGAGCATTGAAATTAAATTACTATTTTTATTAATGAATTAATTATCATACAATGAGGAATCTTGCCTAAGTATTCTCCATGCTTTGGTAGAGGGTTGAAATTGCACATTTATATTGTACGTGTTGGATGTATCAAAGAAAGCAAGTGACAGATTTTTCCCTATTTTCTTTTGTTTTAGTTTTCCAAATGCAGGAAAGTCAACTCTTCTTCGAGCTCTCTCCAAAGCTAAGCCAACTGTAGCTCCATTACCATGTAAGTATTTAAAATAAAAGCAGAAGAGCATAAACTTCACATGTAGTCAATACTTTGTGTTCCAACAGCTATTCCATTAAACTAAACATTAAATGTATAATTACATAATTGTGATACATAATTAATTTTGTTTTAAAATCTCATCTGTTAAGCTAATTAGCATACTATCTTGAAAGTAAAAATTAGTAAAAGCATTCCTAATAGAGAAATATAAATTTCATTCTCATGATCCACACTAACGGGCCAAGTTTCTGGATGTCAACAGGTCTTTATGTAGTAGACATAACAGGCTAGATGTTTTTGGTGTACTCGAAAATAGAATTCACCCAGTATAGGTTCAACAGATAAAGTTGTGTGACTTAAATGTTTATATAAAAAGAATTTTCCTGTTGTTTATTAATCATTATTGTCATCATCATGGTTTTAACTTTCACTTTACCATGCTTGTGTGAATCAGATGGAATTCATTGAGGTAGATTTTCAAGTGGATGCCTATCCTGTCACCAACTCTAACCTGTCTTCAAGAAAGGTAATATTTCCCCATGGCCAGACTTGTTTCTGCAGAATAAGGGAAATGAAGGGCACTACTTGCATGACAGTGATGCTCATCTATAGCTATCATGTGGTGTCAAAACAGGAGATACAAACACACACACACACATATATGATGAGTTTCTTTCAGCTTCCATTTACCATTTCTATTCACAAAACTTTGGTCAACCTGAGCCTGTGACAGAAGACACTGAACCCAAAACCTCATTTTTATGAAGAAACTTTCTAATCCACACAGCCATGGTTGTACCTATATTGTGTCAAATTCTTTTATTATAATAAAAGGTTTTTACAAAGACTTATTTTTCAGTTGCTTTCACATATGTGTTTTAATCTCTAATAGAAATTATGATTCAGTTTCTTTTTATTTTAAGTCAACAATTTCATATTCATTAAATTGAATTGAAAAGAAAGAAATCAATTTTTTTTAAATTTAGAAACTAAAATTTTAAATGCAAATTTGATTTGAAATTCAGTATAAAAACTGAAATTCGACTTTGATTTTATAAAACATCTTGAGTTTCATTAATTTGGATTTTAATTTTAGATTTTGTACTTCCTTGCTTTTGGTTTATGAATCCATCTCTGTCATTTTTAATTTTGATTTTAAACTAAAACAAAAAAAATTGTATCAGAATTCATGTCTCAGTTTTTCAAAGCAGAGAAACTGGATTTAATTTACATGTATTATACTTTACAGTTACTACTCTTTGCCCTGAGATTGGCATGATTGAGTACTCAGATCACAGACAGGTAAGTTTCTTTTATTAAATTATACATCATTCTCAATCTTCCATATTTACCTGCAGGCAAAGTTGGACACATTTGTCAGTTATTTGTCATGTAATACTCAAGAGGAAACCCGCACAATTTTTGTTTTGTGACTGGCTTGTTTATTTTGGGTGGGGGCTGTGGAGTGCTGATACATGTTTGTATGGTTGGATGTCTTTCTTATCACTAACCAATTCTAAGCTTGAATTACATGCATTTTAATCGTGTGTTTTGGCCCTAGAGACTGTTTGCTGGAACTAAAGTGTCTCCTCTGTCCAGTAGCTATCTTTCTTCAAGTGTCTACTCTCCTAATTTGGTTGCAAGAGTCCAGTGCCACATAAAAAGTACCCGTACTGGTGCCATGTGAAAGGTACCCAAACTGGCGCCAGGTAAAAAGCATGCATGCTGGCACCATGTAAAGGCACCCGTGCTGGTGCTATGCTAAAACCACCCAGCACATGCTGTAAAGTGGTTGATAGGAAGAGCATCCAGCTGTAGAAACCAAACCAAATCCACTTGGAACCTGATGCAACACTCCTGCTTGCCAGCTCTGGTCAAACCGTCCAACCCATGCCAGCATGGAAAACAGACGTTAAATGATGTTGATGATAATGATCTTCAGAATCCACATCACTAAAATGAAAAAATTATGAAAGCAGCCATTAAAATGATACAATACCTGTGAGGTTGCCACTGATTAAATCTTGCATAAACTCTAAGCTAGGTAACATTACATGCAATCAGCAGTACATACAGCAGTGAAGATACCTGTCAGCTACAATTATCTAAATGCATCACACCACTGCCAAGAGGGGAAATTATTACAAAAGCTTTTTATTATCAATGATAAATTCAAGAATCAGAAATAATTCTTGTGCAAAGTGGTTCCATCTTCTGATGAAAATGGCACAGACAAATTGTTACAGCAAGTGTTGTTGTGAACTGGACTCAAGTATGTTGACTTAACAATTCCACTAAGAATATATTTTTTTCCTTTTTTTCTATTGGTTTGGTCTAGAGGAATGGACAGTGTCTGTGGTGTTTTCAAATCCTCTTTGATGCTATTTAATCAGCAGATTCAACACACAGGTGTAAGTGAATGAATCCATCCATCTGGTGTCCTAGAAAATAGAAATGTTACATGTTCTACAAATAGTGGAATACTTCTATTAGCCACCAGGTGCTTCTTAAACTAAATTTGATCAAGATAGTGACCAAGCTCTTTGGAAATATGCTGTGCTTGAGAAGACCCGGCAAGCCAAGTGAGACCATAACCCATGGCCTATGCCAGGGGTGTAACCAGCCCACTTATGCATACCTTTCCTTCATTGGACACTAAACTCTGCTTGCGAAGACCTATTGAGGCAAGTGAAATCGAAATCAAATTTGATGACAGCACCGCTTGACTGGTATTCGTGTTAGTGGAGCGCCAAGAGCACCATCTGAGCATGATCGTTGCCAGTGCCGCTGACTGGCTCCCATGCTGGTGGCACGTAAAAAGCACCATTCGATCGTTACCAGTGTCGCCTTACTGACACTTGTGCCGGTGGCACATGAAAGACAACATTCGAGCGAGGTCGTTGCCAGTGCTGCTAGACTGGTTCCTGTGCAGGTGGCACATAAAAAACACCTTTTGAGCATGGCCGTTGCCAGTACCGCCTGACTGGCCGTTGTATCGGTGGCACGTAAAAGCACCCACTACACTCTCAGAGTGGTTGGTGTTAGGAAGGGCATCCAGCTGTAGAAACTCTGCCAGATCAGATTGGAGCCTGGTGCAGCCATCTGGCTCGCCAGTCCTCAATCGAACCATCCAACCCATGCCATGAATTTAACGTTAGCGTCTTATGAAGCTAAATTTATAAGTTCTAAAATTGCAGAAGAATTTGTTGCTGGGCAATTTAGTTTAATGGTAAAACACTTGACGCGTAATCACAGAGATGCGAGTTCGAGTCTCATGGCTGGCCAGTAGCGTATTTTTCTGCAATAAATGGATAATTTATCCTGATCACGCTATTTATAGCATTATCACGTGTTTGAGAAATAAATTTATTTCTGTTCTTACAATTTCTCTTGTTACTATTGAACAGATAAAACTTGCTGATTTACCTGGGCTAATTGAAGGAGCCCATTTAAACCTTGGCATGGGGCACAAGTTTCTCCGACACGTTGAAAGAACCAAATTACTGTTGTTTGTTGTTGATGTTCGTGGCTTCCAGCTACAAATGGAGAAAGAAAAAAGATCAGCTTTGGAAACTGTTTTACTTCTGAATAAGGTTGGTTCATAAAACATGTTTATTGTTTTCTGTTTTAATTTCTGACAACCAAAAACCAGCAGAATTATATTTTTTAATTCCTAAGCAACATTTTTCTTTTTAATTGTAGGAGTTAGAACTTTATCAGCCAGATTTAATTAGAAAGCCTGCAATTCTTGTTTTGAATAAAGTGGAAAATGAAAAAGATAAACAAATAGCACAAGAAGTTTTAGACTTGGTGCAACAGCGTCCAGGTAAGAGAAATACAAGAAATTGAAAAACTGAATATATGTATTTGTATTTGTTTAGTGCAGCTATTCTGAAAGTTGACCTATTATTATTATTCAAAATACCAGGAATCTGTTGAATGATAAACAGCTGACTGTAACAGAAAAAAATATAAACAGGCGCAGGAGTGGCTGTGTGGTAAGTAGCTAGCTTACCAACTACGTGGTTCCGAGTTCATTCCCACTGCGTGGCACCTTGGGCAAGTGTCTTCTGCTATAGCCTCAGGCCGACCAAAGCCTTGTGAGTGGATTTGGTAGACGGAAACTGAAAGAAGCCTGTCGTATATATGTATATATATATATATATGTTTATATATATATATATAAAGAGCATTACTACAGAATAATGCCACACACCAGACTTCCCAAATAAACACATTTCCCTGACGAATTTTTTTACACACTAGCTTCCTGATAAAATTCTTGTAAAAGATTTTTATCCTATTTTTATTTTATTAACCAAATATATATATGTTTGTGTGTCTGTGTTTGTCCCCCCAACATCGCTTGACAACCGATGCTGGTGTGTTTATGTCCCCGTAACTTAGCGGTTCGGTAAAAGAGACCGATAGAATAAGTACTAGGCTTACAAAGAATAAGTCCTGGGGTCGATTTGCTTGACTAAAGGCGGTGCTCCAGCATGGCCGCAGTCAAATGACTGAGACAAGTAAAAGAGTAAAACATTAAAAGTGAGTCGAAATTGAATTAAAACTGGATAACATTATTCATCTATACTTTAGGAAATGGGCGAATAAAAAAAAGTCATTTTGGAAATCAAGAGTTAAAATTATGTTGCAA
>NC_068989.1:59717608-59723299 GCF_001194135.2 Octopus bimaculoides
GCGAAAACACCTAAAGCTCCACGAGGCTCCAGCAGGGGATGGTGGCGAACCCTGCTGTACTCTTTCACCACAACTTTCTCTCACTCTTATTTCCTGTTTCTGTTGTGCCTGTAATTCAAAGAGTCAGCCTTGTCACACTGTGTCACGCTGAATATACCCAAGAACTACGTTAAGGGTACACGTGTCTGTGGAGTGCTCAGCCACTTGCACGTTAATTTCACGAGCAGGCTGTTCCGTTGATTGGATCAACTGGAACCCTCGACGTCGTGCCAACAACAACATTCCTCTTCTATTTTCATCCATGACTGCAACTCACCCTCTTTTGTATTAAGCTTTTTCTTTCTTTTTTTTTTTTGTGGTATATGTCTGCCATTGTATTAATTTTACATTTTATCATTTACAACCTATTTTACCCCTGATTTCCAAATGGCTTTTTTCATTCACTCTATTTATTATGTCTGTTTCTACAAGTATAGGCAATTTATATTATTCAGTTTTTAATTCTGTTTATATTTTTCCATTATGGTCAGTCGTTTTTCATCCAACAGTTTTCTGTTATTTTGAATAGTTATAATGCTCTGTCCCATCAGCTTTAAATGTTTATTCAATGAGTTACTAAATGATAATTTATTTCTTTATTGCCCACAGGGGGCTAAACATAGAAGGGACAAACAAGGACAGACAAGGGGATTAAGTCGATTACATCGACCCAGTGCATAACTGGTACTTATTTAATCGACTCTGAAAGGTAAAGTTGACTTCAGCAGAATTTGAACTCAGAACATAACGGCAGATGAAATACCGCTAAGCATTTTGCCCGGCGTCCTAACGATTCTGCCAGTTTGCCGCTATTTATAAGTACTTATAAACCATAGTACTCTTTGAAATGCATACAACTGACTGAAGGTCAACTACATGAAACTCTGAGTAACAGTTTATAAAGTCTTTTCAGCCTAATGAAACACATATATAGGTGCAGACATGGCTGCGTGGTAAGAAGATTGCTTTCAAACCATATGGTTCCAGGTTCAGTTCCACTACTTGGCACTTTGGACAAGTGTCTTCTACTATAGCCTTGGGCCAATCAAAGCCATGTGAGTGGATTTGGTAGACAGAAACTGAAAGAAGCCTATTATATATATATATATATAGTTGACGAGTTAAAAAATAATTACGATTCAGTTGAATTAGGTACTTGAATTAAGGCACCAAGCTTCATTATTTAATGTCATTTGTCTGTGCTGGTATTACATGGTACATAATGTGTGTGTGTGTAAGTGTGTGTGTGTGTGTGTGTGTGCCTGCATGCATATATATATATCTATGTGTGTGTGTCTGTTTTCCCCACCACCACCTCTTGCCAATCATTGTTGGTGTGTTTATATCCCTGTATCGGCAGAAAACCAATAGAATAAGTACCAGACTTTTAAAAAATTAAGTCCTGGGCTCAATTTGTTTGACTAAAACCCTTCAAAGCAGTGCCCCAGCATGACTGAGGCAAGTAAAAGATAAAGATATATGTGTGTGTGTATACAGAGAGAGACAGACAGGCAGAAATTTGTTGTTCTTCATAAGTTGTAATACCATTTTTTGTATTTCCATTGCAGAATCTTTAGCAAATATGGAAAAGTATATGTTACCAAATGAGAATGTTACATTCGATCATATGATGACAATCTCAGCAAAGAAGAGAATTGCCACTGAAGAATTAAAGCTTAAAATACGAGAATTGCTTGATATTTATAACGAACAAATTCTGATCAAAGAAAAACAAGAAACTATGGAAATATTTGATGATGTAGTAAAATTCCAAAAGACTTTACGGACTCACACTACTGAAAATAAATTGAGAAAATTAGTATAATTATTTTGTAACTTATTCTTTTGTAAACAAAAATTAATGAAAATATAAAAAGAACAATAAAAATATTTTAGAACAATGTTTTAAAATTTTATTTATAAATTATTTGTGATAATAGTATTTTATAAGTTTAAAGCTTATAGTGATCACTGCACAATGACTAAAGAAAATAGTCTAATAATGGGACATATAAGCCCTCGACAGGAAAAAGTACATTTTCCGTATGTGTGGGACTCAAACCTAAACCTCTTTGTTTACACAACTAAGTGTGCTACCGATTACACCAGCGAACCTACCTGCTTTTTTCTGTCAGATTTAAGAACTACAATTAGTTCGTCATTTTTGTAAACAAACTTTTCAGGTGCTTTTACTACGAATGGTTTTGTTAAGCAGTGTCAACTTTTACAATTCTGTATGTAGAGCAAGGACTATACAGCACTATCTGTGTTTCATTCCAGAAAGTTCCAATTGTGTTAATGATTCTAAGATGAGTCAAAGATTAAAGATCATTAACAAGTAAAGTAATTAATCAAGATAATTTACTTCCTTCTGACAATTTCTGTGAGGAGGAATTTAATTATTTAGACTTTTTAGATGTCTATAAACCTTGCCTTAACATGCTATATAGAGACATGTGATTGTTTATTGTGACAATTAAATGTTAGCCTTCTGTATCACCATTCTTTAGAATAATATTCTTGATTTCATATAGCAAGTCACAAGATCTTGTTCTAGGAGAGGTGTAATGGTCGTTTAAATCAATCTCAGTATATTACTGGTATTTGTTTTAAGTCTAGAGAGATGACAACATGATCAACCTAGATATGGCTCAGTATCATCTCTACCCACAATCAAATCAATCAAAAGAATATCACTATTCAGCTTTCACGGAGATTACTTTAGTTATTTTATACTACTGAAATTGATAAAATAAAAACCAAGAATATACTAAAGTGAATTTTATCTAGATTGTTTTTTGGGGGTTTTTTTTTCTTTTTTTTTTTGCTTGCCAAAGTTGAATGAGTCTACTGTACAGTATATCTCATCTCTAGTTGTCTGTCTTTTGTAACTTCATCTGTAAGACTAAACATCCTGAAATCTACTCACGTCACCTCTTCCTATCTTGAGTATCTTAGACTGTCATTACATGGCACATGATATATCTTCACAACATATATCCGTACAAGTCTAGTCATCACTTCTGCATACAACAGTTGATACCTTTAAAATCTAGCTACCCTTTCTACCTCTCATGATGTTCTCTATACTTTATGTAAGTTACTATAATTCAATGAATCATTTCATCTTTTTACAGTTTTCACAGATTGACATTCAATGCCCAAGTCTCACCTTTTGGAGAAAGAGAGAAATTATTGTTGCTGGTTGCAGTGTAACCTTGATCTCAGTCCTATGATCAAAGTCACTCTAGCCATGACCCTCCTGAAACTTTAGGAGTATCTAGAACTACATTATCTAATGTGTGTCATTCACTTTTTTAAGATGACGGTGTATGGTTTGGGGGATATTTAGACTTTTAACATTCAAATTGCTGTGTTAAATGTATCATCATCATCATCATCATCATTTAACATCCATTTTCCATGCTGGCATGGGTTGAACAGTTTGATAAGAGCTGGCCAGCCAGGGAGATAATGCTGATTTATTCACATTGATATGAATTAATCATACATTACCTTGTAGCTTTGAGATATCAATGGTGTGATTGTTTATTGTGTAGGGTAAATAGGAGGCTGGATCTGGCCAGTTTGATGATAAAACAAGTAGATTATTTTGGCCAGTTTAATGCTAAAGAGTTAGTCTCTATTTCTAGCAAGTCAAGCAACTTCATAATGGCTTATCGACTTTGGTGCCAATATTAGTTAATAACTCCAAACTTCTTTCACCCCATTCTTACCCAAATAAACCTGGCCACCACCTCCTAAATTAAACATTAAAAATATAAACAAGCCCTCTGAGCAGTTTATGGACTTCATTTCCAAAGTACTGCTCTTACTATTAAGTTTCTGTTCATCTATCACATTTGATATCCTGTCTCTCTGGTAATTTGTACTCCTTTGGCCTGAGTATATAGTATTGAGTTCAATCATCACCGAAATTATCACACAATCATGACAGATCGTTTATTAATAAAGAAATCATTATCATGATTATTATTAAGATGTTAGCTGACAGACTTGCTAGCACATTAGAAAATGCTTTGCAGTGTTCGTTCAAATCCTACAACGGTCAGCTTTGCCTTTCATCCTTTCAGGGTTGATAAATTAAGTCGCAGTTCAGCAGTGGAGCCAATGTAATCATCTAGCCCCTATCCACAAATTTCCAGGCTTTGTGCTGATAGTAAAAATTATTATTATTATTATACCAATGAAAATTCAAATGCTTTATAACAAGAAAAATTGTGCATTATCATAATGTTTATTTAATTTTTCTTTACTTCAAACTGTGTCCAATTGCCATTGTCTTAAGAGTTATTTAGCTTTGGAATCTGATGTTGGAACTTAATAAAATCATTAAATGAGATTATACTCTGAAGCTATAAAGGAAAAAAATTAACACCAAGTGGAATATTAGATGACTGCTAATTAGTGATCATTAGGGAAGCTGTAAAATATTCACATCAACAATTTTCATGAATTGTCATGTTTACTTTACCATACAATATATGTAGTAATAGTGGCTCTTGAGATATAATAGCATACTCATACATTATCATCATCACCATTTAATATCTTTCTTCCATACTGGCATGGATGGATGGTTTGACCAGATCCAATAGGTCTGAGGATTGCAGCACACTCCAATGTCTGCTTTGGCATGGTCTCTACAGTTGGATAAAATTCCTTATGCCAACCACTTTACAGTACACCGGGTGCTTTTTTCATGGCATCAGCACCAGTGAAATTGTCATGTAGTTCACAAAACTAAGATCCCCTTCGACTCAGTGGGGCTACAACAGAGAAGGAGGCAGTTTTATACATCATTCACATAAAAAAAATGTATCCTTGATCAAGACTGATGTTAGTATCTGCTTAACTTCAAAACCTAAATGAGGACGAATTTCTTACAGATTATAAAAATGTCTAAGTTAACTGACACAGGTAACTGCTTTGAACGAAAATACCCATTGCTGACTAAAGAAGTAAGAAACTGCAATTCAATAATTAGAAGAAACACCATTAACTTATAGAAGGAAGTAAAAGGTGTGGGGTTACAAAACAGTTTGGGCCTATCTAACTTTTGACTTGAATTCAACACTTATCATAGCAAGGTGAGTGAAATGATAACCTCTTAAAAGAAATGAAGACAGTAAACAACAATAATGTCTCCAACTGTGAACACCAACTAAAGTCATTTCATTTAAGAGAAAAAAACAGTCAAAGAACAGCTTATAATTTTAGTGCATAAACAGCAAACTTTATTGAAAACATATTTGAAAATTCTATTATTTGCAGACAGTGAGATAGATGTTTACCATTAATCACAGTACATATATTACATTTAAAAAGGAAACAGATTTCACCTATACAGAGCAGCTTTTTAGAGAGAAGCTTAAAATGAGTAACCAGTTCAGTTATATCATTCCAATATAACCATCATAAACCCTTACGTTGATGTTGTTTCCCTGTTGGGATGGGATTTTGATTTTCCTTCACAATAGTTTGAAGTTATTTTATAGTAATCTCAGATTTTTGATAAAAAAGATAATTTTTCTAAAAAATTAAATAAAAGAGAGACTAATATAAACAATAAGAAACTGTGTACCAATTTTATATATATATATATATATATATATATATATATATATATAT
>NC_068989.1:59723576-59725942 GCF_001194135.2 Octopus bimaculoides
CAGCAGATAAATATGAAAAGAATCAAATCATGAACACTTAGAAAAGCAAAGTTTTCACTAGGGCATCCAGCTGTAGAAACTCTGCCAAATTTAGATTGGAGCCTGGTGTTGCCATCCGGTTTCACCAGTCCTCAGTCAAATCGTCCAACCCATGCTAGCATGGAAAGCGGACGTTAAACGATGATGATGATGATGATGATGATATATATATATATATGACAGAAAAGCAAAAGAATTATTTGGCTCAAAAATGAAGTTGAACACAGCCACAACATAAAATTTTCCACAGCCAAATTAGATCTGAGGTCCTTGACCATTGAAAGCTGGTTGGATTACAGCTGATTGACAGCCACATTGGCTGTTTCAAGCAATCTCGCTGCCAACCAACAGGCTTAAAATTGTTTTAAATAATGAAGAAAGAGGTTTTTCTGATTTAAATTAAGTTAATCCTTTCATGAGTATGATGCTTAAAGCAGATGTGTGAAATATCTCTAGATAGAATACTTGTCTTTTAGAGATAACTTTCTTCAGAAGTCCTGAAGTAATACAGGATTAAGAATCTTGACCATAAAGAACAGAATGTCTGCAATAAGATAGATATTTACACACCATGAAGTAGACATCCAATGCTTTCATTAATTAATTATATGAAACTAAAACAAATTCACTATAGGAAACCAAACATTTATGTGATTAAATGTAGCACATCTAAAAAAAATTTAACTGATTTTGCATCACAATTGATTATGGATTACATTTTTTCTTTTCTATCTAAATATATATTAATTGTGTGTGAGGAACTATTTCATATTCTGCAAGGATTTCAGTAAAATTAATTAAATGTTACTTGTAATTATTACAGCAAGACAAATTGACAGAAAAATAATTAACATTTCTTTTTATAATATAAACAAAACTAAGATTTAAAAAAGTAATTCCCATCAAACGCTTTAATTATACGATGCAGACAAGGTGATATACCAGTTGCCATTAAAACAGCAGAAATAACAGGTAATATTACTCTTACTTTAATGATAATTTCTTTTAATTAAGCAGAAGACTATTTTTGTAAAGAAGAAACAATGATAAGTTAAACTTATCTCATTATATAATTAAAAGTTATTTTAATAACCACAGAGAATTTAAACCCAAAATATAGAGCAAACTTAAGGAAATTTTACTGTAATTACAAACTCATTAATCTCTTACTTTGTGATAATTAATAGGATTGATAGATTAAATTACTTAATAAATATACTTCTAATCCTTTTAATACTTGCCCAATCTAAGGCCAACCCTGGTTCTAGGTTACTTCTTGCTTTAAAGTGATCTAAATTAAACCTTTCTATCAAAATTTCATGTTAATTTATGTTCAATACCAGTTCAATAATGACAAAGTTTTTTTTTTATACTTGAAGATGGTCATTTTTTGCCAATCAAACACACACACTATTTATTTGATCTTAATTTTAATTTTATTAGTGTTATTTATTTTTTGTTTATTTGTCCATCAAAGTTCTTTCGTCACACATTCTGTGACCTCTTCAGTGACTCTCTGTCCCATGCGTTTCCTCTTGCTCTGCCTAATAAAACTAAAGTGAAGATCAAATAAATAGTATGTATGCTTAATTGGCAAAAGACTGACCATTTCCAAGTATAACAATATCTGTTTCAATATGTTTCCACATGAAGAATCTTTCAAAACAAATACATAAACATAATGGCAAGCTTATTTTACTAAAATTCTGCATTTAAAAAATGCAGAAATATGGAAATAAAATGGTTAAAGAGAAATGAAACAGAGGTATACCTTCAAGGTGTGCTACTAAATATACTTTTGCATTATTTCTTTCAATTTGCTATTTAACATTATTTCATGCAATGTTTGGTAAAAAGCAAAAATTGGTGTAAATACTGCCATGATGGAAAAATAAAGTTTCAAATGTATTTGTTTCTTTTTAGATATTCCTGTATCTGAAAGCATAGTAACATTCTCCAATTTTCTTCTTAATTAAAAAAGATAGTCACTGAGGCTACAAAAGAAGATAACCATTGAAAAAGTAATGTTAGGCTACAGAAAAATGGAACAATATCTGATGAAAATAGTAGAGCAACAAACTTTTAGAAAATTGAATAATTTTGTTGCTAATAAGAAAAACATCACCAGAAGTTGTAAAAAACCAACTTAATTAAAATTCAATATTAATTAGAATTATTTTTGTTTTTATTAGTACTTTCTGATTACCAAAGTGCCAATTCCAAGCTATTGTTTTTGCTTATTCTAGGTTTTCTCTTGTTTGGTTATTTTTATGACATTCTCCAATTTACAGTTAGGTTCACATATATATATCATATATATATATATA
>NC_068989.1:59728870-59729366 GCF_001194135.2 Octopus bimaculoides
ATATATATATATAATAGATATCATCATCATCAGCAGCATGGGTTGGACGATTTGACCGAGGACTGGTGAAACCGGATGGCAACACCAGGCTCCAATCTAAATTTGGCAGAGTTTCTACAGCTGGATGCCCTTCCTAACGCCAACCACTCAGAGATACAATATATACATAATATATATATGTTCATAGTAGTCCTTCTGGACATGCCCACGGTCACTCGGACAGCCATTTTCACTAGCTACGCTGATGACACAAAACTATCTCAGGCAATAAAGAATCCTGATGATGTCATAAGCCTGGAGAATGACCTAAATGCAATATACAAGTGGGCAGAGCAAAATAATATGCGGTTCAATGCTAAAAAATTTCAAGTACTGCGCTACAAGGCCACACATGCCCCCCAACTGGCATACACAGGATCTGGAGGTACTGCAATCCCAGAACCACAAACAGTGAGAGACCTGGGCATCAGCATGTGTAGTGATGCATTATTTCACA
>NC_068989.1:59729376-59731092 GCF_001194135.2 Octopus bimaculoides
AGAGACCTGGGCATCAGCATGTGTAGTGATGCATTATTTCACATGCACATTGTCAAGTTGACAGCAAAGTGCAGACAACTGGCAGAGTGGATACTGAGGATATTCTGAACAAGGGATCAAAAAGTCATGATGACTCTATGGAAGACATTTGTTTTGAGCCTCCTAGACTATTGCTCTCAGTTGTGGTCACCACACAGTGTCAAGCAGACAGCAGAACTCAGGAAATTCAGCGTCACTATACGAAAAAGATCACCACAGTCCAGCAGATGAACTACAGGGAGCGACTAAAGGCACTAGGTCTCTACTCCCTGGAGCGCAGGCAGGAGAGATATGTAATAATTTACATATGGAAAATACTGGAAGGACTGGTACCAAACTTTGGTATAAAGTGCTCCACGAATGCCCGCACGGGTCGCCACTGCATAGTACCAAGGATACCGTCCACTGCATCTCACATAAGAACAAGATACTGCAACAGCCACGGTTTCAGAGGACCTGCAAGACATGGACATAGAGGTCATCAGAACAAAACTCGACACTTTCCTCTCCACGATACCAGATGAACCAATGGCTCGAAATGAGACACAGTTGAGGGCAGCGATGTCAAATTCTCTTATACACCAGATGTGCTATCAAAACTCTTGATTGGACTATATCAGATGGAGAAGAGCCATGCAAGGAACATGAAGAGAGCAAAGCATAAAGACAGAAAATCATGGTGGTGCTCCAGCATGACCACAGCCACTTGGCTGAAACCCATAAATAAATAAATATATATAATATATATATACAATATATATATTATACTTTGATACGCATGTACAGCCATCTGTGTATGTGCATCTGAGCACACATATGTGTACTCGTGGTTATGCTTTTGTATCCATGTATATCTGTATATAGTAATGCATACATGCATATGCATGTATATATGAGTTTTTATGACACTTTATATGGATTTTAATATACTTTTTGTATGTTTTTTTTATGTGCTTTATATTTTTTTTTTTTTTAATTTTATATTTGTATTTAAATTTTGCAAAATTCATGAATTGAATTTGTAAATCTCTGAAGAAGCCTAGTGAACCATGCATGTACCCCCATTACATCATTTTCATCTACTAATTACGTCAGCGTACTGGAGCAATAGAGATAGAATGGGGCATGCCAACGCTAGGCCGAAACAAGCGTAAGATTTTGTCTCTTCTCCAATTGCTAGATGTCCTTTATATTTGAAATCTTAGTTGTTGATATGACATGGTATGTCATAAGTGTCTGTATACTGTCTTTTTTGTCATTTTGGTTATAAAATAAACAGACTAATCAACGGAATAGTGTCTGCAAGTTGATGAGTACCTCATATATATATATATGATATATATATTTTTTTCTTTATTTTCTTTCAGTCATTTGACTGTGGCCATGCTAGAGCACCGCCTTTAGTCAAACAAATTGACCCCAGGACTTATTACTTGTAAGCCTAGCACTTATTTCATTGGTCTCTCTTGCTGAGCTGCTAAGTGACGGAGATGGAAACACACCAGCATCAGTATATATACATGTGTATATATATATATATATATATATATATATATGCATATACATGTATATATACATATATATATTCATATATTTATATATATATATATATATATATATATTCATATATATATACATATATGTATACATATATATATTCATATATATACATATATG
>NC_068989.1:59731649-59759257 GCF_001194135.2 Octopus bimaculoides
ATATATATATATATATATATATATATATATATATATATAGGTAATAATAATAATAAAAAAGTGACAAGAAAAGAATGACACCTCGATATTAGGTAAATAGAGGATATTTATATATTTTAGGGCACTCAGTAAGTTGTCATAATAGTAATCAGTTTCAAATGCGGGAGCTCAGAGCTACAATGTATTCTCATTGGGTATTAATGGCAATAGAAGCTATAAAAAAAATTTTAAAAACCATTGAATAAAAGGGAAGTTACTATAATAGGTAGGAAAAAGTATAAAAGATAAAAAATGCATGCAACCATATTCTCACAATACATAGATATAAAACCTCTCGTGTTTATAACATTTACATACGTACACACTCACACACACATGTATATGTACATGCCCATATACACACAAACATATATGTGCATGTATGTACTCATACACATATCCACACACACACATATATTTATATATACATACATATGTATGTATATGTGCATGGAACTTCATTCTCATATAAACATAGGTGTATGCCTGCATACATATATATCTAGACATTTTACATATAAATATATGTGTGTGTGTATATATATATATATATATATATATATATATATATAAAATGTATATAAATATACATACATACATTCACACTCACCGCATATACGAATATACACATGTACATATGAAGCCACTGTAAATTCTACAAACGTTAATAACATAGTTTCGTCAAAGAGGCATGTGGGTCTCATGGAGGGAAATTTTAAAGCAAGGTTCAATAATCACACCTTAAGCTTTAAACACTGGGATAAATGGAAAACTACCAAATTATCCAGTCATATATGGTTCTTAAAAGAACAAGGTCTCAGCTATAGGATTTACTGGAAGAACTTGGCCAAGTGTAAACCTTATACCAACGTTAGTGGCAAGTGCAGTCTTTGTGATATGGAAAGATGGCTCATCTGGAAAGTTCCTTGGACACCGCTACATGTCTAAATTCAAGAACTGAACTCTTTGGATCATGTCCACATATGACAAAATACCTGTTACGGTTTTGGGTCCCCCAAGATCATGGATAGAATCTGCATTTTTACTATATTCCTGCATAAGCTTTCCATGTGTCTTAACATTTTTTTATTGTTTTATATATATTTTTTTCATTTTTTCCTTTTTAATTGTGTGATTGTGTACATGTGTGAGTATATGTATATGTATGTATATATTAAATGTGTATGTGTGTGCATGTGTATGTGTATGCATGTATGTACATGAGTGTAGGACTGTCTGGTGCACAAGTGCGACTTTCATGAAACATCCACTTCTTTTATACGGATATGCATATGCTTGTATATCTGCAGTTATGTGTGATAGGAGGATGTATGTGTGTGTGTGTGTGTATATATCTGTTTACATATGTATATTCTTATATGAGGTGAGTGTGAATGCATGCCTGTGTGTGTGTATATATATATATACATATACACACGTATATTTATATGTATAAATGTCTAGATATATATGTATGCAGGCATACACCTATGTGTATATGAGGATGAAGTTGCATGCACATATATACATGTGTGTGTGTATGTGTGCATGTGTGTGTGTTTGGATATGTGTATGAGTACGTACGTATGTAGACGTTATGAACGCAAGAGGCTTTATGCCTATGTATTGTGAGAATATGGTTGCGTGTATTTTTTGTTTCATATTTTTTCCTATCTATTAGAGTAACTTCCCTTTTATTCAACAGTTTTTCGTAGCTTCTATTGCAATTAATATCCGATGAGAATGCATCGTAGATCTTAGCTCCAGCATTTGAAACTCTGAGTACTGTCGTGACAACATACTGATTGTCCTAAACTACACACACACATATATATCTATAGACTTTGGATTAGTTACTTACTCTGAGTTTCTTCCAATTTTAACTATTTCTGGAGTGAAAGGATGAAAAGTAAAGTTAGCTAAGTCGATATTTGAATGCTGAACAAGATACCATACACAATTGAATCCAGTCATCTACTGACCCAGCTTTCTCTGCCACAGACACGATCTTCTTACACCATCTTTATGGTATTTCAGTTCAAGGATATTAACCAAAACTTTATTTTCATTTTACAAGAATATACCTTCAAGAACATTCCCTTTATCCCAGGTATGCAAGTATTTTGAAAATACCTCACAATGTGACAACTGTGCCCTGCATAGTTATGTGCCGCCCTTTGGCAAGGCACAGCACCCGTTCAGCCACCCTGCCAGGGATACAGTGAAGTCATGGGACTACAGCATGGCAGATTGTGAAGAGGTAGCAGAAGAGCTCAAATGAGCCAACAGTGCTTCTTATTTTGATGCAGAGCAGAGGAATCCTAGAAGATCAATGGTCAGGATCACCAAATTCTATCAAGAGAGTAACTGCGTAATCAGCTAATGAAAGATTCACTATGACTCAAGATCCCAATTCAAATTCATAATAATAGAATTGGATGGCAACAGTCATAGGAATCCATGAAAGCAGCAAAAGAAAATATTCATTCTGGAGGTGATTTTTCTTCTACATTTCCTTTGTATTTTAATGCATTCTGGTCTCCTTTAAGCCAATATTTAAAAACATTGTGCAATAATATTTACACATGATGGATGGAACAACAAAATGAGACATGTGTTAAGTAAAAATATCCAACTAAATGCTCTTCCAAACACAAACCAATGTACCAAGAAGCAAAAAAAAAAGTCATTTGATGTTATCATGAAATCACATCATCCTCAGGGTAAGCAATAGTAATATCAGATGTGTAAGTGTTTACAGTATGAAACCACACTGGTGTTATACTTTATATGATTCATTATCATTTTTCAGATACAAATAAAGAATTAATTAAATAAATAAATAGAATGTTTTAAAAATAAGAAATGATTATAAGAGAATGATTTGTTTAATTGAAATAATGCTTTAAGCATGTAGTACAGATGATGTTTAGAGAAGAACTGGTCACTGGGAGAAGACTTAAAGACAGAACTCACACATACACACACACACACATATATAACATCATCAAACAGAGATTCAGTTTAGAAAAATAAATAAATCACAAATATTGCCAGCACCACATAGAACATACATAGGAAGAGAATAAATAGATTCTATACATGACACATATTTATGACAGCTTGCAAAGAAAGCTGTTATACATATGGGGCAGTACTTTATACACAACTCTAACACCAACATGTATTGAGTACTTTTCTGGTTTTGTATTAATAATATAAATAAACAATACATACATGCATACTTACATACATAGGTATGTATGGACACATGTACATACAGAATATTTTATCCAACAGATCTGATGAAGACCTAGTAACTGTGAAAAAAAATTTTTAAATAAAAGAGAAAAAAAAAAGAAAACACAAGATGAAGATGCAAGAAAATATCCATTGGTGAGAAATGAAAACACAAACTTCAAACCATAGGGCACTTTAACAGGAGATGCATCCATGCACAGGACCATTATCATTTAATGCCAGCATGGGAAATGGATGTATGATGACGATGACACATACACACAAACAAACTATAATCTGTAACACCTACACTGAAAACTAGTGATATGAAATTGTGTGTAACATTAACACCGTGTAAAGTAAAAAAAAAAATGAGCATTCATCTTGTTGTTCTTTTCTTACATAGTAAAGTAAGTAAATTGTCCTGGCATATTTCATTGTTGGTTGACATGTATCCAGAAAACAAGTACTTCTCATGTCTTTGCCGCCTAAGAGAACTTCATAGCAGTTACTATTTATATCAGTTACAAACTAGTATTTAGCTGAAACAGCTAGAGTAATTTGCATATTAGACATTAGTTGGCAACATGATTACATAGTTTCATTCACAAACAATGTGTACCAGAAAATTTAAGATAAATTTAATGTAGTTCTCTTAAGTTTCCTAATACACATTTCTCACAATAGAGAAAACATCTAAGCTCTCTTTCTTCCTTTCTATCTACCTCTCTCTCTCTCTCTTATATATATATATATAATCAGCAAAAACAATATGATAAAAAAGAACTCAATACATGAAGTGGAATTAAATATTTATTTTTAAAAAACATTGATAGTGACTTTGAAGTTTCACCAAATCGATTTTAAATCAATTTTGGTGAAACTTTGAAGACACTGTCGCCGTTTTAAAATAAATATGTACACACACACACACACACACACACAAAAGCACATGCACATACACACAAACACACATAATTTGAAGTTCACATAATATTTCAATAAATATACAAATCAGCCAGTGAATATTTGTTTCAGTTTCTGAACAATATGGTGTTAACATAGCACAAATTAGCATATGTTAACATAGCATAAATTAACATACGTTAACATAGCATAAATTAAAAGCAAACAATAAATTAAAAAAAAAAAAACAATTTCAAAATTAACAAATTTACGCTTTGATCAATTAATATTATATTTGTACAGTTTCTTTCTCTTTTCTTTTTTTTTTCCCCTTCTTCAAATTGTTTCTAACAAATAAAAAAAAAATATATAAAATCGTAGATATAGGATCTGAATTAAGGACGTCACTGTCAGAATCATGTTTTAATAATGTACAGTTATAAAGTTATAAAAACAGTTATAATGTACGCACAGATCCTATGCCATAGGGAGGAAAAATTAACAAGTTTTTCTTTCAAGATAGCATGAGATGATTCAAACAGCATTTATCACGATAGCAAGCTATCAACAGTTTCAAATAGGAAGTAAATATTGCCAGACAGCATTCATAACATGCAGAGCTGTGTATGTAGCAAAGTAGTTATTACACACATTTCTTGCTAGAGTGGTTTAGTTTGACTGTTCTGTTTAGAAATTTCTTCATTCTGCTTATTTATTTCTTGATCAGTCATGAATGCTTGCATCTCTTCTGGTGATGACTGCCATGTTCTGCGAGACTGTGGTCCATCAACATTATCAAGTCCTCTAATATTTTGTCGATGATTCAAATCATGAATGTATAGGGCACTTAGTCCCATCTCCACTGGAGCCACTTCCAGTCCCTGCTCCAATCCGTTTGTTTGCAGATGAGGTAACATTGATGTGTCAGAATTAACTCCTGAGCTTGCAAAACCTGTCACATTACTTGACCATGGAAAAAGGGGACCCTCACAACTTGCAACAGCTCCTTTTACTCGAGCTCGTAGAGAATTAATTGATAAACTTGCATTTCCTAAATGGCTTGGATAACCAACTGAAAGTGCAGGTTGAAGTCCAGGTGAAAATCCAGACAAAGGACCGAGAGAAAAGCCAGATTGCAGACCAGGAGAAAACCCAGCATGAGGACCAGGTGAAAACCCAGCCTGAGGTCCAGGGGAAAATCCAGACTGTGGACCAGGGGAAAATCCAGACTGTGGACCAGGGGAATAACCAGACTGTGAGCCAGGAGGAAAGGCTAATTGGGGACCAGTTCCTTGTCCAGGAAGAGGATCTAGTGACTGTCCTGGTTGTCCAGATGGAATACTGTTTAGTCCAAAACTGGAATACTGCAAAAAATAGAAACATATTTTAAGTATATATTTTCAAAGAGCATCTTATAAATTTTGATTTGTGAATAAAGAATATCATCCTAAAAGTATGTATTTTAAATAAATTTTTTTACTACTAGAACCTAGTGCAGCTCCTGGCCTTGTCCAACTCCTGTCAAACTATCAATCCATACCAGCATGGAAAACAGACATTAAATGATGATATAGAAGAAAAGACACAATATTCTAAGATGTTTTCCTAATATGTATTACTTATATTTTGGTAATAATATGAAATTTACTTGGTCATAAAGAACTACAACAATATGCTAGAATATTAATGTTGCATAAATTCTAAAATATATAGTAAAATAATTGTTACTTACATAGCCTAGTCCTCCTAAAACACTGTCTTTACTAATACCAGTGCCAGCTAAATAATGGAATGGATTCAAAGGTGGATTATCTAGAGGCGTCATGCTCAGGGAGGCAAGATCACGTATCGCTGCAGTAAGAGAAAATATCACATGAAAAAAATTATTATAAAGATACAGCTACAATGACAGAAAATATCAGATACAAAGAGGCAAGATCATTTATAGAATGCAATGGTATATAATATTGAGCATACGGTAAATGCCAAAGAACAAACTTCAGATAGAATGTGACTATGAAGCAAACAACAAACAGAATATAAGTATGAGGCAAACTCCAAATAGAACATGACTGTTTGTCCTTGTCTGAAGTTGTGAGGGTGGTATATTAAAATGTTCCGAACCACCTTTCACAAAGACATCAGCAGTATAAACAGTATAAATTTAAGTGGCTAATGTCTTTGGAAAAACTGTAGATGTTAGAACATCTTCATACACATTAAACATAAATTATGCCAATATAAGAAATTAATATAAAATATCAGACAAAATTGGTCTTTACCAAACATTAGTAGACGTTAATTTGCACAATGTGGGAGCTGCAGCTGGCAAAGTTTACAGAGTACCTGCCTAGTCAAAAAGCTCAGTTACTTATGTCTCTATATCAACATTGTGAAATGTTTCTGATAATAACATTAAGGTCTCAATATCCTAATTTATTTGGATCTAAAAAGTACAAAGCAAAAAACAAACTTTCACACTGTGTTGCATAAATGATGAGTCATCACATTACCTAGCTCATAGTCTTTCATATACTCCTTCAGTAATATTACTATTAGGATATACCAAAGGTGTTAAGATACATCAAAGGTAGTGCCACAGTTTTAGGAATAATCAATCAATCTCTGAAACAAAATGTCAGGAGTACTAAATGTTTGCAAAAATTCTTTTCGCCATGTATTTAGTACATTTATAATTCATCAATCACTGAAACATGAATAAGTGCTAAACATGCAACATATAAATTGATTCGCATCATTGATAGTTTGTTTTAAGCCTCAGAAATGTTCTTATGAATGCACATCTCATTCAAACTGATATTGCACACCACCAGAGATAAAATAATTATCATTTTGACGTTCATCTTTGCCGTGCTTGCATGGATTTCATTTAGTATATTGAAGCAAATTTTCTACAGCTGGATACCTGATGCCTTTCCTGTCAGCAAACCTCACCTGTTTCAAAGTAAAGCAATATTTTCCCATGGCCAGACATGTTTTCCAAGGTGCCATGCAATAAGAGTGAACCCAAACCCTTGTGTTTGGGAAGCAAACTCCTCAACTACATACCCACACCTAAACCCTCCAAGCTAAACAACAGCAAAAAAAAACAATCACAGAGCAAAAAGTTAAAAAGATACATAACATTAGCATAATTAATGAAACTCAATACTACCATTTGATATTATTAAACTGTGCTGTTGATGTCTAATATCAAAACAAAACTGGAGTTGTCACTATTACCAAAAATCAGACTAATTTCACAGCTTTCTAGATTAATTTGAATTGCAGAGTTGTCTCCCCTGCTTTTCTTGGATAATTAACCTTTTTTTTTTTTTTTTAGTTATTTTGTTACTAAAGATGTAGTTTTAATTATTTCATAATTATCTTTGGCATTGGGAAGAGTATCCAGCTGTAGAAGTTATGCCAAAGTAAGCACTGGAGCATGATGCATTCCTTGAACTTGTCAGATCCTGTCAAACCGTCCAACCCAGGCCAGCATGGGAAACAAGGTCGTTAAGTGGTGGTGGTGACGACGATGATGATGATCTTTTCTTTTCATTTAGTTAACAGAAATCTTCAGTGATAGATGTCAATGATAAATTTCACAATTTATTCAAAATCCAAACACAACCATTTAGAAGTTTTCAATGTCTAGCAGCTGACTTGGTAATAGCCCACAAGATTATCTACCATCTGTCCAACAACTTTGGCCACCTATTTGAATTCAGTATTCCTATCACTTGTGGACATGCTTATAAAATAAGAAATCCGTTGTTGAAACATGGAAAGATCTACCTGCATTAGTTGTTAGCTGTCAGGATACTGCATTCTTCAAAAATTCAATGTTTCCCCAAATTTTCCGACAATACTGGTATGCCTATGCACTCTTTCCCCTTTATGACTCTTTCATTTGCTCTGTGTAATGTGCATGTACATCTAGTTGTCATTGCTGTCTTTCTTTACTTGATTTATGGTCCCTTTCTGTCCTCTCTTTTAACCACTTCTTGTGAGTTGTAGTGCACCTGAGCACTATATACAACAAACTCATTAATATAATAAAACACAAAATATTTTACTTCCTATAATTTGTATCAGCTACCAGAAGTTTTGAATTTTTTCTCATTACCATAACCTGACAATACATTTTACATTACTTTGACTGAAACTAATATACTGTTTGATATTTGTTTTAAATTGCTGCACCTGAAATATACTAGTGTACCAAAACATACCTACCTCTGAATATAATATCACTACACATCATCTTATTTCTTAGTACTTCCTCCTAGGTAATCTCACACCTCACAAGAGTAGAAAGTATCACCCACATTAGAAACTAACAGTTTGAGGAAAGATGTATTATAATTAGTAACCATGAGGGAATAAGCAATGGGGTTAACAAAAACAAATGGAGTACCAGGCTAAATGTATTACAGTATTTGGATATATCTTTCTTTTGCTCACAAATTCAAACTAGCTTCAATAAAATATGTACTAGTTATGTACCAGGGTTCAATCATTTAACCATACCACTTTTCCTAAAAAGTAACTTCGTGTATAGTTAAAAGAAATCAGCATTTAGTACAAAGGAGACAACTTGGTCAGTAAGAGGTGATGTTGGCTCTTTGTTAAGGCACTACAACAGTAGAATAGTCAGCAAGAAGATTTACATAAACAGGTACTCAAAGACTCTCTACACAATCAGCAAAATTATAGAACTTACCTTGCTCTCTAAAGCCTGTCAAAAAGGAATTACCATTCTCTGGAATTTTCCACCCAGGATTTGTCATCTAAAAGTAGTTGGTAAGGAGACAACACATTGAAAATATATGTGAACTCAGTCAATATATATTTAATACAAGAAAGAACAGTGTTGGTAAACTAATGACATTTTCGTTAGGTTCAAGATGACAGAATTATGAGTGGAATAGGATTCTTTAAAAGATAACAGTAGTGATTTTGTTGTTCTTTTTATTTTTAAATTTATGAAATCTAAAGAAGAGAACCAATGTCCACAGGACTTATAAATCCTTCAATCAGGGAGCAAAAATTAGTTTGTGAATGTAGTTCTCCAGAAACATGCTTCCTGCTTTGCAGCAGTCAATCATGTGATAATAAATTATCTGTAGAATATTATTTCTGTTGCAAGTGTTTCTCACAGTTGCAGTGTAATTCTTACTGTTGTTGTGTGTATAGAAGAGGTTTGAATAAATACTCTAAATATATTATAATATACAATTCTAAATAGTTTAGGGAGTACCAAACTTTTCAGTTTGGTACTCCCAAAACAGAAATATTGCAGTAAACACATAAATTTCAGTATACTACAGTATACTAGGGTTATGGTAGTGTAAGAGACTAAAGGGATTAAGGAACGCTACATTGTAGGAGTTAATGAATACTGTATTAACAAGATTAAAATGTCATAGAAAATAATTCAATAAAAAGAAAGCTATAATGAAGAAATTAAAATTTATTAACATGAAAGTATCAGGAGACAGTAAATTAAGGTGCAATAGATGGCTTATGGAGCACTTTATTAATGAGACAACTAATGCTGCAGTTGAAGTAGGGAGTATTAAAGTGATAGAATTATAGAGAGCATATGCTACAACATTGGGAACAAAGACATCATCATCGTTTAATGTCCGCTTTCTATGTTGGCATGGGTTGGACAGTTTGACTGAGGACTGGAGAGCAGGAAGCTGTACCAGGTTCCAATCTGATCTTTCCCTGTCTTCATACCCTTAATTGCTTTATCTACCAAGGTACTGTCAATCTGAACAGCTGGTCCTTCTGTTGGGTCAAAATTTGACAGACTCTGTTTCTCCCATTCATTCTCTTCACTTAGCAACCTTTCACAGTGGTGTCTCCAAGTCTCTATTCTTGCAGTATCATTAAATGCAAGTGAGCCATCATCCATGTGGACACATTTTTCTCCTATAACATCACGATTCTCTCCCACACACTGTCTTGCAATACAAAACACTTCAAGTCTCTGGTCCTCACGACGCAGATCATTGACAAATTTGTTATCTGTTTCCCCTCTGGCTAAGTAAACCTGTCTCTTAGCTTCGCTTCTGGCGATTTGATACAGTTCCCTGCTACCACCACACTTCCAGTCCTTCCATGCTGGTTTCTTTTTCCTAATGGCTCTGTCAACAACATTGTTCCACTACCATGTTACCTTAGGTCGAGAGGGGACTTTGCACCAGCTACAGATCTGGTCAGTAGCTCCCAACAGTTCAATGAAAAGCCTAATCTAAATTGTACTGAAGGGATTAAGGTACACTACACTAAACAGATTAAGAGATTAATTATATTGAAGGGATTAAGGTACACTATACTGAAGAGTTTAAAGTACAGCACACCGAAAGGATTATGATACAAGGAAAAGTTCTACAATATGTGCCTTAATGTCTTCACAGAAACATTAATTTATTTTGTCGAATCACAAAGTTCAATGCTTGCATGAATTGTCATCAATTGAATTGACTTGAAAATATTATTGGAACTTTCGTTTTATGAACTTTGGCATGATTTAAACTTCAAATATATAAGGATGAAACTAAATAGTATAAATCCTTTAATTAAGAATTCTACAGTGTCTGTCTACTCATCTTTTCCAAAGACGCCTATATGATCAGCTTCAACAATACAATAGAGATTGAAATGAAATTGTAACTTTTTGACTTTCTTTGCATTTAAAGAAGAATTATTACGCATATAAATTTTCAAGCCATTAAATTTCCTTAAAAGACAAAATACTCACCCTGAAATGAATGAGAGACAGCTCTGTCTTTGAATCTTCAGCTTGTTGGTAGTGAGTTCTTTCTACTTTCTTAACAGTGGTCAATAACTGAACAACCAAAAAAAATGGACAAAATATTCAGAAAAATGATTATTTTTTGGAAAATATTAAAAAGAAATTGAAGAAGAATAAAAATAATAAATGAAGTGCACTCTTGAATATTACATGCTACTCAATCACAAATCTACCTTGCAAGAACTGACAATGATTCTTGGTAGAGTAACTCACACTGAATACAGTATCCTATCTGAAGATAAAACAAAATGCTTGAAACAACTATGAACTGATAATCCCTGATATATTACACTGACAATCTCAGATTTCTTCAGTTTTGCTCACAAGTTTTTTAATTATTTTTTTTAAACTAAACAGTTTGAAACTATGTATACTGGCGTAATAAAAATAATAAATGAAGTGCACTCCTGAATATTGCATGCTACTCAATCACAAACAGAGTGGTGACATTTAGTAGAGATGACCCAGAAGTAGTTGCTCTTCAATTACAGCAGTAGCTATCTTCAGCTGAATACATGTCATTGATTGGTTAAAATTACCCAAATATGACAATTTTAACATGAAATAACTTCTAAAATATAAAATTTTGTCAAAAATGTTGAAAGTAAATCATGTTCAGTATAAGAAATTACACCTATGTACGAAGTTTCAAACTGTTTAGTTAAAAAAAAATAATTTTAAAATCTGTGAGTAAAACTGAAGAGATTCATAATCTTTGACCTGATGTATTGAAAAACCCTGATCTGATGAGACACATCACACTACTTCCAATAAAAAAGAAATTTTTTTCCCTTTCTGATGAACAGTAATTGTTCATCTAAGTCTATTTTGCAGTGACTTTTCCATGCTTGCCTCCATGAGATGAATTTCATGAATGTTAGCACTTTAACATTGATGGAACAATTGTTTTTACAGATGAATACCTTTCTTACCACTCACCTGAAAAGTAAAAGTGGAAACTAGGAACAAAATGGAAGCAAGTAGATGTGTGTGCCTTTTCCTCTTCAAGAGCAGAACAAAATAATTATAATAAAATTTGAACACATGATAATATATGGTCAGTAAAAAAACATCTTAAATTATCAGTCATTCTGCTGTATGTAATGTAATGTAATGAAAAGAAGTAACATTACGAAGACAGAGAGAGAGAAATTGTCCAAACCTGAGTGTTTCCATGTTTCTTGACATCCATTTGAGCAAATGAACATACATCACCAACACCAACAACATCAACAGTGAAGTTACGCATAAAGTCAACAATTTCAAGAGATTTTGGTCGAATCCAGAAAAACAAGATGATAGGAGTAACAATAGGGCTGAGAAGTTCTTCAATAAGATAAACCTAAAAAATGAAGAATTAAAGGGAAGAATATACATACTAATCAGATATTGACTCAAAACAACATATCGCCCAATATTATTTGGAATATATTAAAGAAACAACTGATTTGATTCATTGTATATGATTATAAGAAAAGATAAAGTGAGTTATAATCAATATACTGAAAAAATATTTTGTAGATTCAAAGTATATTTGAAATGGGAGTGGTATCATATTGACACCAGCTGCAAAGGATTAGTAGCATAAATGCTACAACCTGGAATCAAAAGTTTCAAAGTTGGCTCGTTAAAATGTTAGGTCAATTATAAATTAGACATTTATTTTTAATTTTCAGACACACTTTATTTTAATTTTAACAGCAAAAGTTTAGAGATGGTTATAGGCTGCAAGTTATGGGCTATAAATAAAATTAGATAATCTTTTCCTTAGCCAAAAGGTATTAGAAAAGTTACACGGTGGTGCATCAGCATGGCCGCAGCTCTAAGCTGAAACTTTAAAAAATATTTAAAAAAAAAAAAAAAAAAAAAAAAATTAATTTGTATCAAGTCTTTTGATTTTAATTCAATATTGCCAATGAAAATGTCTTCCTTCCACAAGCTTCAATGTACCGTTGACAAAATGCCGATTTTTATCATTTTCACAATGCAGTGTACTGACAGATAGTCTTTATGATAGATAATTCAGCACAATTAGATCACACACTCAAAAGGTGTGTTTTTATAATGAAATTAATGACAAATAGAAAAACATTTTTCATCATGATGAAAAATGCTTCTCACAAAGAAATAAATGATTATTTTGGGTGTTTTTTTTATATATTTTAGGAAGTAATTTTTTTTATCTATGTCATTAATTTCATTATAAAAAACATCTTTCAGCACACAAATGTGGTTTTAGTTTGCTGTACTGGTTTACACATGGAGTCACCATTTGATGTTTTGCTCAAAATAGTTCACTCAAGGATCAAAGTATTAAAGAAATCTCACAAAAACACTTCTTTCTCTTTGTAAAATTTCTCTTTGTATAATTTGAGTATGAAACTTATTAAAATGCATATTGTGGATTCCATTCCATAACTTTGATATAGTAGCAATTCACTCACATATTAATAAAATATAACATTCCCTACAAATGTGCAAATGTACAATAATGTATAATATGTAAATGTGCAAATGTATAATAATATGAAAAAAAAAATCAAAATGAAACTTACAAATCGATACTGGAACAACTGAGCAAATTCATCTCTGACCCAATTTGTATGACCATTACATTTCCAATTGTCTGGCATATAATGGATCTGACTAAGAATGGCTCGCATCAAAATTTCTGGGTTATATACTTCGTGCTGTAAAAGATAGGAAATATCATGAAAAAAATTCATAGGTCCCTTGTCACTTCTAGGCTGTGCTGATCTTATCCAGAAGATGAAGTAGCTTTTATTACTATCCTTGTGTAGTAGACATCAAGCCAGTGAATGACTTGTTATGTTATGATGCCATCATCAATATATTGGACATTTTAGACAGTAAGGCCCCTTACCTAACTTGGAAAAGAGGTAAACTGGGTTTAAGAGCCATCAGATGTTGTGTGCAAGTGAGAAGACCATGCTGGTTTGGTCATGTGATGCATACAGATGAGGACAGCAGCAAAAAGAAGTGCTGAGCTCTAATTGTGGAGGGTACCTGTGGAAGGGGCAGACCCATGAAGACGTGGGGAAAAGTGGTGAGAAAGGATCTTCAGATGCTGGGCCTCACTAAGGAAATGACAAGGGACCAAGAGATGTGGGGATTTGCTGTAATTGATAAGACAGGTCATGCTAAGTAAAATTGCTGTCTCCACACATACAGGCTTGTCCTTTCAGTGGCACGTAAAAAGCACTCTCCAAACAGGAGCGATGCTAGGCCTGCCTGACTGGCTCGTGTTGGTGGCACATAAAAAGCACCCACTACACTCTCAGAGTGGTTGGCATTAGGAAGGGCATCCAGGTGTAGAAACATTGCCAAACCAGATCGGAGCCTGGTGCAGCTTCTGGCTCACCAGATCGCAGTCAAACTGTCCAACCCATGCCAGCATGGAAAATGGACATTAAACGATGATGATGATATGCGCATAAATCTACATGGAGAAATATTGTTGATTAAATCAATTCCTTATTTACTCAAAACAGATGAAAGACAGGATTAATACTATAGAATATTGAACTCAAAATTCAGGTAATTAGATACAAAAAATAAATTGTCTAGTGCTCTCTCAGTAACTCCATAGAACTGTTTCACATATGCAATTATTGTAACACAAAACAGGTTTAAATATTATTAAGAATGTAGAAATTTTGAAATTATAAAATTGGAAAGAAGAAAAACAAAATAGAATAATTTTAGATATTACCTCAGGTGGAATCATGCTGTGTAAGGTGGCAGTGAGAAAACCTGTTTGAAGAAAAAAAAGAGAAAAAAAATAAAATGAAAATCTGAATCCTATAACAATGAAATTAATTTTGCACACTTTACAAATACCAGTAATTTGTCAGAGATTGACTAAAATTGGGATACTAGATGTTGCTCAGTAAATTCCATCCAGTTACCATTGCAATCATGCTAGTACCAAAGATATTTCTAAATTTTCCGATAAGCATCAACAATTTTAAGCGTTTTGCAATAAAATGTAAGTGTCATCATTTCAACACAGGGCCTGGCATTTTGGATTCACTTATACAACATTCTTGGAAAAAATTTCAAATTGTATTTGGAGTGTGTATGGCTAAGATAGAGATTGTTCTTCTCAAATATAAAGATATTATATGTAAAAAGTATCAAGCATCCCTGTAAAAAGTATCAGCTAATTCTTTTATAATTACATCATTATAAAAAGGCTACAAAGTTTAGAAATAAATTATCAAGAGTAAAAGTAGTTAAACTAGTTTCTTTAATTTCTTAACAAAGACATAAGTATTATCATAGGATGCTGAAAAATTATGGAATATGGACTGAGAGATAAAATGTCAGAGAAAATCAGATTAATTTCATTGGAAATTCTTTAGGTTGAAAAATACTATGATTAAGATACATACTGCAATGCAATTCCATCCCCCATAAAACAACAGCATTTTAAAAGTTATGTGGATGATGATACTTGTGGTAGAAATAATAATTGTTTCTGATTTAGGTAATAGATCAGCAATTTTGAGGGGAGGTGGGGCTAGTCGATACCATTGACTCCAGTACATGATGGTTACTTTATCAACTTTGGAAGGATAAAAGGCAAACTTGGGCTTTGCAAAAATTGAACCTGCAATACAAAGAACAAGAACAAATATCACAAGGCATCTTGTCTTGCAGATGCCAGTGCCATGTTAAAATGCACTCGTGCTGGTGCCACATACACTGCACTCCTACTGGTGCCAAGTAAAATTACCTCATACCAGTGCCACATGAAATGCACTTGTACCAAGGCATGTAAAATGCACTCGTGCAGGTGCCACATAAGGTGCACTCCTGCTGGTGCCAAGTAAAGTGAACTCATGCCAGTCCCATGTAAAATGCACTCATGCCAGTGCCACATACTAACCCTCATGCTGGTAGCATGTAAAAAGCACTCAGCACATTCTGTAAAGTGGTTCATATTAGGAAAGGCATCCAGCTGTAGAAACCATGTCAAAACAGGCAATTGGAGCCTGAACAGTTCTACTGCTAGCCAGCTCCTGTCAAACAGCATGGAAAGCAAATGCTAAACGATGATGATTTTATCCAATGCTCTTATGATTCTACCAGATCACCACCTTTGTAGCAGTGATATTAATGATGATAAAAATACTTACCAAAAAACGTTAACAAACCAAGTACATATTCAACATCTAAAATATCTGAATCACAGAGAGTAAGGGCAAAGAGAACTGCAAAAAAGGCACCACACAACAGAGAACCATATCTGAAATATATGAAGATGGTAGCAAGAATCAAAATCATACAGGGACAAAGAGATATAGAGAAGATTTATTTTTCAGCTGATATCAGGATCAAATTATTAGCAATAGAAAAGAACATCCAGCTGTAGAAACAATGGCCCTACCATTATCACTTGGTAAAATTTATTCCATCCACATTACCAAAAGAAAACAAACATAAAACATTAACAATACCAGTAAACACACAGCTGTTTTATGCTAATAACTAGTGGATATTAACAGACCTCAGTGGACACATGCAGTAAGGATTACTGATATCAGTAGAGAATTCAGGGTACAAACATATGGTTCTAATGTTATAGTTGCTCAAATATAAGTACATACATGGAAACTGAAAGACACCTGCCATATATGTATACACATATATGCATGGGTGTGAGTATGTTAGTGTCCCCTTCTTTTGACACTACATAAGAGTTGTAACTGAGTGTCATTGTCATACAAGCAGCATCCTTTGTTTCCAATCTTCCACAACCATGTCTGGCCATGGGGAAATATAAACCTTACTTCGAAACTGTTGAGGGTTGGCAACAGAAAGGGCATCCAGCTGTAGAATATCTGCATCAACAAATTCTGTCTGACCTATGCAAGCATGGAAAAATGGACATTATGATGAGGATAATGATACTTATATATCTAACCATAGAAATTATGCTAAGACAGACAATAGTGCCTGGTGTGGCACCTGGACTTACCAGCTCCTGTCAAACTGTCCAACCCATGCAAGCATAGAAAACAGACCTTAAATGATGATGATGATATACGTATTTCACACTCCAGGCACTTCCCTGCATGTATGACATGGGGAATTGAGAGAGAAAAAGAGTACATAGTGTATGTGGAGGGGGAGAAGTGTAATCGAATTACATCAATTGTCCCTAAATAGCTTAGTTTGCAAGGCTCTAATAGTTCATAAAGTGCAAACCCCTGATTCGAAAGCTTTCTACAACAACAAAAACATACATACACTAATATAAACACTATAAATGCACACACATATACAAATACTAGTAGAGATACCTGGTGTTACTTGGGATTAAAATGGCATAGTTTGTATATAATATATTACAGTTATGTTGAAACAGGTGATATGAGAAAGTGCAGCATTGACAACAAAACATTTGTGGAGTAAATAATGGGTTAATTTGACTAAGCGACATGCTATGTGTCCCTTTGGAGTATTTCAGGCCCTAACCTGTCATGGAAAATTGAGGGTGGAGGTTATGTGATTTTTGAACACACTGAAAAGCTGTCAGTGGATATACTCTCTTTTGCAGCTGTCGGTGCTGTGTCTAACATGACCCATCATCTGAAATTTTGACACCACCATCAGGTTTGTTGTCCTACATCACTCATAAAGTAAATTTCTCTCTCTTTCTCTCTCACTTTTAGAACATACATAAGGTATGAAACCTCAGCATTTCTCTGTCATCTGCTATCCCTATCTTTCATCTTCTATAGAAACTTGTTTTCTGTCTCTGTTTCTTTCTCTTGTCTGTCTGTCTGTCTGTCTGTCTGTCTGTCTGTCTCATTTTGTGCGTCTCCTGCTCATTCTGTAAAAATTCATTTCTTTATGTTTTGACGAGAGCAGAAATTGAAAGAGAAAGCAAAAAGGGGAGAGAAAGCAGAAAGTGAAGGAGATGAGAAAGTGAAAGATGTATGTACGTGTATATGAAATGGATGTGTGTGTGCGTGCATGTGTGTGAGAGAGAGACAGAGAGAAAGATAGAGTGAGTGAGTGAAGGTGTGTTTCGTGATGATTGATGTCTTTTAAGGTACACAAGCATATAGAAAATGTGACGTCATTGTCATCATTGTATAAAATGTTTATGATAGTTGATTTATGGAAAAGATTATAATGGTAAATTTTTGAAATGCTAATATGTGAATGAAAATTGAGTTTAGTTTGTAGCCGAAATAGTACTGAATATTTTGATACTCCATACGTCAAAATCGGTAACTCGGTTTTGGAATGCATAAGAAATATGTATATATAAATATATATTTATATAGGACAGACTTCTTTCAAACTGAAATTACAATAGAGATGTAACACTGAAATAGTGTAAGAGGTAAGAGATTGATCTGGGCTCGCATTAGGCAAGAAGTTGAAAATGTTTTGGGCCCATGATACTACATGGACCCTAAGTAAAGCATGTGTAAAATTTGAATGAAATTGGTTGTGTAGTTTTCAAGTTTTAGGGATTCACACACACAGACACACATTCTCATCTTTATATATATAGATACATACACAAATACATTCATTGAGCAAAAACTAGTCTAATAAGTTTACAAAACTGAGTGAAAACTTCAACTTACTTTGCAAACAATACAAACATGGGTGAAGTGAAGATACTCATGTAAGCAACAGCAGGCTTGTATCCTCGGCTCAACCTACAGCAGAAAACAACACAAACTATAAAACCTCCAAGAGTTACGATATTTCAATGAGATCTTAGGAAAAAAATAGCACTTTAATTTATTTTATATTTTAATTTGAGGTAGTAATTTTTCAATATGAGCATGACCAGTTTTGCAACATTAGATAACTGCAATAATAGTTGCCATCGCCATTTTGCAGTCCTTGACACTTCTGAATGAACAAACCCATGTAGCTGATCAAGTCCTCAGTAATAACACAAAAGTCCATGGCATTTGTTAATATGTTTCAATCTGATCTCAATGCACACCCTTTACTCTGTCAGGCACAGTTTAAGGCTATCTATACCAGTAGCTGTTATCAATAAGAATGCTTGCTTTAATATATCGTGTATCATTTAAAATAATTAATATCTCAGATCATTAAGGCAGTGAGCAAGCAGAATTAATAGGATGCCAGGCAAAATGCTTAGTAGCCTTTTTGAGTTCAAATGCTGCTGAGGTCAACTTTGCCTTTCATACTTTCAAGGTCAATAAAACAAGTACCAGTTAGCCCCTCCTCCAAACTTCCTGGCCTTGTGCAAAAATTTGAAACCAATATCTCAGACCATAACTTAACAGACTAAGTCAATACTGATGGGTGATATTAGTCCTTCCTAGTCAAAAAGATACATAGAATCATGTCAAAAATATGGCCAACTACATTTATGCTAAAAACAGAAACAAACTGAAAGATACAAAATATCTTTAGAACTTACCGAACTTGAAATTCATGATCTAATTCATTAAAATGACGCAAATACAACCGAGCATAATTAGACCTACAAAAGAAAGTAAATTTAACACATTCAGTGATTCTAAAACAGATATTACAAAACTCTAAATCAGATAACTAACCTTTTATGTATAAATCATATAATTCAAATTCTCATGTCAGTTGTAAGCTAATGTTGTGCTCATGAAGTAGTTTCTTATATTTTAACTCAATCTCATGTTAGTATAGCTCAACATGCAGCTTAGGTGTCTATGTACTTTAGCACTGGGTGTTGTATTGATGTAACTTGAAGAAAACCAAACATTTCCAACAGCACAAACTTCATGCAATCATGAGGATTTCATGGAAGGACTATATTACTAATGAAGAGGTTCTGCTCTAGGCCGGACTGCCCAGCATTGAAGCTACCCTGAAACAATACTACCTCTGCTGGTTAGGAAACACCATGTGGTTGCCTCAAATGTGTCTCCATTGTCAACTCCTCTTTGCAAAGTTGACCTCAGGCACCAAACCATACAGAGCCCCTAAATTCCATTTCCAAGATCAGCTCAAGGCCACTCTCCTCCACTGCTCTACTGACCCAAACACCTGGGAGACAATCACCAAGGACCACTCAAAGTCATTGTCAAGGAACAAATCAGATGGAAAATAACAGTTGACAAGATGCAGAGATCAGATGTTGAAGACACAAAGAGTAACTCGCACTTGCTTGTCCCCTGCCAACCTTCTTCTGTGATAAATGCGCCTGGCTCTTCTATACCGCCCTTGGCCTGAAGAGCTACCTCAGATACCAGCACCCTTCACACCCATTGCAATGAAGAAGCTCAATCATTTGCTAGAGATTAACTACTCGGATACGAGTTAACAATGACGTTAGTATTGATGTGCTTCGCAAATTATGTCCAATAAAGGTCATTGATTTCTTAAACAGTACAAGAATTTAGATTAATTTCAATGAAGAAATGAACTTTTGTGATATTCTTCCATAATGAACTAAAATGTCTTCATTCAGGAATTGAGTCTGGAAATTCAGCTTGTGACAATTGATGGTGTCATCATTGACACCATTTTCTTTTTCTCTTATTTTCCATGCTTGTATGAGTGGCATAGGTCTTCTCTAGCACAGCATCTCACTATTTTTCACAATCTACCATGTCTGAGTCTTCCTCTTCCACAAATTCTTTCTATTTGAAATGCTTACCATTTCTATACCAAATGGTGACCCACTGCTCTTTCCTACTCTTACAAATCCATTGTCCACACCAGCTCAGTCTTCTCTCTTTGCATCTGATACTTCTTACAACTGGTTTTTCTTTCTGCTCATTTGGGTCCTATCATTTATGCAGAATAACATTCCACATCCTGCAGAGCATGCATGCTCTACATTCAGTCCCATATTTCACTAACATGCAACATTGCACTACATACACATGTATCATACAATCTACTCTTCACTCAAAGAGAGAATCCCCATATTGCCGTCAGAGCTAATCGTTCCTTGAAGTTTCTCCACTCTATTTTTACTCTGGCTACTATGTTTTCAGAACACGTGATACACCTGCAAATTAAGTTATCTAGATAAGAAAATTTACCAACTACTTTTAGGGAGTCTTTAGGGAGTATTTAAATAATTTATTTCATGAGTGTTCTGACTGCTAACTACACTTGTATTTAGCTACACCTTTAGTTAGTACATTGATGCATAAACTACACACAGAGTCTAACATATTTCTAAAAATGCTGAATATATTCAATTTAAGAAAAACAAAAAAGATATAAATACCAATTCTTACCATCTTCGTAGTCCCAACTGACCAGGGTCCCGCTTCACCAGCTAAAATTTTAAACAGAAAATGAAGAACAGATTTAACTTTCAGGAAACTCACTAAAGAAATCTCATGTATTAAAGCCTTAAAACTGTGGTTCTTTTAAATGAACTATTTAAGCATGTGACTCCATGAAGTCATACTTTTGGGAATACACCCTACCACAGTCTACCATATGAGCAGCATTATAGTAAAAGGACAACGTTCAGATCCATAAGAATGAATTCCATAGTTGATCAAAAATGCACTTTAATTCATTTATTAAAATTGATTATATCAATTCAGTTATATCAACATTGAAAGGGCAACAAATATTTAGTATGTCACATTTACTTATTATTCACTGTTCAATAAAATAAGCACGTAAATTCAAAGTTGGCATTTAATTATTAACCATAATGCTATATTTTAAGATATCAGGTCAAATTTAATGGGGTGTATATAAATGAAATGACCATCACATGTTTTTAATATATTGTTCATAAACTCTGGAAGTAATGGCAACTTGGTAAAGTTTTAACTTTGACTTTAGATATACTAAAGGTCTTACTCATCACAGTCTATAATTACAATGTGAGATTCAAATTTAACTGATTCATAGAGAACAGAATGACAACAATAAAATAGCAATGAATTGAACGAACCTCTGTGTATCTAAAAAAGGTATACATAATCTGTAGTCCAAATATGATTGGACATAAGACAAAGTTACCAATGGCCATCCATAAGATCTGACGACTGAGTCTGTAAAGATATCAAACAACATTAAAACATTTTTAACATCAGCAAATCTATAACATATAATTTGTATTTTTATCAATATTTAGCAGAAGCAACAGAGTGACTCAAGGGTCAAGAGTTTCGTGTACCGGTACTTACCAAACTAGTTTCAGACTAAAGAACTGAGGATTTATGTAGCTGGTGAAAATTATATTTCGCTGGATTATTCTAGAATGAATTTTAATAATTCATAATTTCTTACTAAATAACAAAATCAAACATCTATAAAGGAAGGTAAAAGGGAACATTGTGGAAATAATGATTCTCTCCAAGACATTATGAGTATACACAGACGTCCCAAAATTATGACACCCTCATTTTTTAAAAATTTATTTCTAGAAACAAAATAATTTCATTTGATGCATTTAAATAACTAATCTACAAGGGAGTGCTGAAAAGTTCCAGTTAATTCTGATTTTATTAACTGGTCAGTCATCACATATGTATATGTAGATGTGTGTGTGAGCTGATTCTAAACTCTCGTGGGATATCACTCTCTTTCTTTGAATATCTAATACTTTAATTGTATCTCTCACCCTCTCTATGTCTCTCTTGATGTGTGTGTGTGTGTCAGTCATCACATGTATATGTATGTGTAGATGTGTATGTGTTTAATTCTCTGAGGCCTAACATACGTAACAAACATGCATGCACACACACACAGACACATACACACTCATATACAAAATGTGACATCGTCATCGTCATGGTATAAAATGTCTTTTACTATATTTAACTATAGAAAGATTATTTTAAATAAAATGTTATATTGCTTTAATCGAAATGAGAATAAAAATTACATGCTGATACTGTCAGGGTCTACTACTATTACCTTGTAAAATTTGATTTGATTTGGTTGAGCCATTTGAGAATGCATAAGAAGCAGACTGACAGACAGACAAAGAATTATATATATAGAGAGAGATAAATAAATGAGCAGAGGCAACAAAAGTTCAAAACATGCCAAAATGAAATGTACACATGGGCCCCCTACACATATAGGATGACAGCAACTCCAGATAAGAACTGACTTAGATTGTGACAACCCATCCAGACCATCCCAGTATAGAAAGTAGATGTAAAATAATGATGGTGGTGGTGATGAAGAAGAAAAGTCTTTATAGCTGTAATAGAAACAATCTTTTTATCTACTCACCTTTTGGCTAACTCTTTTCGTTTATGGATATTTTTATATTCACTTTTAAGATGCCAATGGTCAAATGGTGCCCAAGGACTGTCTGGAATATTCAAAAACAAAAATGCTACTAATTTTCAACTTAAACCATTTTAAACTAAATTTTCTGTTAGCCAAATCATTGGTATTATCCTTAATTAAGATAAAGTTTAACAATTATAAAGAAATTGCCAATGGCTTGGCATTGTGCCTCATGAGAAGGGAATCCTGCTCGTTTCAGTTTCGAAAACATGGTACAAATGCTACCAGTCAAAGTCCAGAAGATAGAGACCCAAACAGTGAGTATTGAACATGACCAGAACTAAACTAGTAATATCTTAAAATAGACAAAAGGCTTAAAAACGATGAATTGGGAAGCATTACATTATCAGTTCATAATGATGAAATCAAATCTACTACAATCATTTTATTGTGCCACTTTAGTCAGCATGCCCTGTTTTACCTGGTTATGAAAGGTAGGTACCAAACTTCCAAGAAAAAACTGCTTGCACTAGACTAGTACTCTGTCCATTTTGTCTGATCCATTTAACACTTCTGAAACTATGGACAAGCATCATCTCAATAACTCCTGTATTCTATTAATAAAGGATTAAAAGATTTTTAAGATAAGGCTTCCATTTTATTGTGGAAGTGAAATTACATTTATGTTATTCACAATGAATTTAGTGACATTCAAAGAGAAAAATCAAAGCCAATGCATAGATTCAAGTTGATAGAAGCCTGCTAGTGTGGTAGTGCAATTTCAAAACTAGTAATTAGTTAGTGGTTGAAAAACTGTAAAATACAAAATACTAATTGGAAAACAGTTTGAAATTTATAAATGCATCAAAGTCATATAGTAATATATACAGAGGTAAACAGGACTCTAAATGTTATGTAGCGTAACTGTTTTACCAAGTAAATGACCTAATTAGTTACCAAGCAAGTGACCTAATTTACCAACAAATCATCTAATTAGTACTAGCAGCAGCAAAATAATTAGGTCGCAAAGAATATGGAAGAATTTTCAAGAATCATCAATTTTCTTGATGCCAAAAGAAATTCTCTCACTGTACAAAGTGTACATCATATGATGCAAGAGCAGCAGTTTAGGAGATCAAACTGACCCTGGTACTCCTTCTAAAGCAAAACAATGGAAAAATAAATAAATAAAATAAAAAATAGCCACATGAGATAAAGGTAAGAGTTTTAGGGGTTTTGAATGTTTATCTTTATAATCAACCAGCCAAAGTGATTATGGACATTATATGGACATCAATATAATTTCCAATTGCTTGTCTTCCAAACAGTCACTCACTATTTTCCAATATAAAAACATATAGATATTATGGTAGAATAGGTTTAATATGGCCTGGCTGCCAAACTGTACCTAACAGCTAAATACAGAATAGGAGAGTATACAGAACAATTCTTAAGTTACCACCGAACTATATATTTTGTTTGAAGGGAAATACATAAATACTTACAGAATAATATGATTTCAATATTTGTTTTTAGAGCAGTACTCAAAAATACACTGAAACAAAACAAAGACATATTAGGTTAATGTAAATATCTAAAACAAAGCTTAAAAAATGCTTCAGTTCCTAACTGTTGCTAATTCTTAATGAAACTCAAATAAAATTCACAATAGAGAACTTTCCCACAATTGGACAGTACTGCTGCAATATTTGTTGACATTCTAGACTACATCTATAAAAGACCGCTTCACATATTATATACGTGTGTGTGTGCACATATGCATAGTAGTTGGGTGTATATTCATCAGTTGTGGTTGGGTGTATATTATCAAGGGACTTGATACTGAGGACAGAATGTTTTTATATAGGACTTCAGAAATACAAAATGTTACTTAAGTTTTATGTAGCCTATAGCTAGATGTTGAGGAAGGTCAACCACACAGTGATCTATTAGATCTGAAGAAATGGATGCAAATGTGTTTGAACTCCCTAAGATTCTACTTCCAGGCTACATGAAACTTAAGCAACATTCTATATGTTTGAAGTAATATATATATATATATATATATATATATATATATATATATATCATGGAGTCTCCCATCATCAGATGACATATGAAGGTTCTGCAATTTCTTGCTGAGCAACCAAACGCGCGTGCACACACACACACACACACACACACACAAACCATTGACCCCCATGACAATGCTTTTTTTTATATCAAGCAATTAGTTTGCATTAACAGTAATCATCTCAGCTGAGATCAGCAATTAGTGCATGACAATGTTCGGTGTATATTTACATCATCCGCTTTAACCAGTTTACGGTGGTGATTCATTTAGTTGCCTGCATGCAGCAATGGTAATTGTGCCAATTGAGCTCAGCACACAGTGCAAGATAACATTCAGCGTATATTTACGTCAACCACTTTAGTGCAAGTACTGTTTATTTACCTAAACTATATCCCTGTGCAGCACACTCATGTGGTATTATTCCCGAATAAGATCACTTGACAGCACAAGTCACATCAACTTCATGTATTTACAATCACATAAATTCAAAAATTGACTTTAGTGTGGTAGAGTTCAAAACAGGGTACCAAACACAGTGGTATATCACATTGTGAGCAATGGTATCTAGTTCTTACATTTCAACTATATATATATATATATATATATATGTCCTAATTTTGGGACTGCCATGTTGGCTTGGCGATAACTATTAATTTCCAGTACCGCTGCCGTAGTCTCCTTTAGAGAGACTTAGAAATATTAATAACTCTATATATATATATACATATACACATATTATATACATACATATATCGTCATCATCATTTAACCCACAACTAATCATTCTAAGGCTATTACAAAGAATTTAGTTAGGAATATTTCACTTAGACTTTCTAGATTATCTGCTAATGTTGATATCTTCAACGATAAAGCTGAATTTTTTAACTCTGCCTTACTTAAAGCAGGCTATAAAGAAAAAATTATCTATATTAACCCTACTGACATTAATTCTATCTCTATTAAGCAGGACATGAAATCAAGTCATAATGATATTCACAATATTAATTTTAGTTCGAATAACAACACTAAATCGAGTAATACAATTCTGCAGCAGAAGGGAGATATCCATTATTTAAAACCCTTTTTTCACTATAAAAGTACATCGAGGACTTTTAAAGATAATTACCCTAATAACAAGGTATGTCCTAGCAAAACTGTTTGGTTGATAATTCCATATGGTAAGCAGATCAAATCCAACCTCCCTTACCAGTTTCGTGAAGCTATAGAAAGTAATTTCCCAAAAAATTCAAGATACTATTCGATTATTAATTCACACTGAATCAGCATAAGGTTTTCTAACACAAGAAATCTTTCACAAATCATCTCTTCACATAATAAGTTGTTAAATACAAATCCACTTAATGAAAATAGTAACATTGATATTGTTAATACTAACCATTCTTTAAATAATAATTACAACGATGTTAGTGCTTCTGGTGTGGATTCCAATCGCAATTGTTTCCTTAGCAGTAATTCTAATACTAGAAAGTTTATTTATCACTGTAAAATTACTTCTAGTTCTGATGTTTTTTTTTTATACGGGTATTTCTTCATCTCAGTTGTCCAAAAGAATTTTTAATCATTACTCTACATTTAGACATATCAATAAACATAACAATATTGGGCTTAGTAAATTAATTTGGTATCTAAAGGATCATAATAAACAATTTGATTTGGAATGGAACATTTTATCTAAATCATTTCCATATGATAAAGGTAAATCTTTTTGTCTATTTTGTAACAACGAAATGTATTTCATCCTGTTCTCAGAGAATCTTCTTGTAAACACGTTTAAAGAATGCACTTATCATTGCAAACATTAGCAAAAACATATCTTTAGTTCCTATAAGTGATTTCTCCCATTCTATAAAATTTGACCTTTAACTGTCTTCTTACATTTCACTTCCCCTAAATATATCTACTTTCAAGCCTTTAAGATTTATTCATATTCACCCATCACTCTATATCTCTCCACTATTAGTTTTCTGCTAATTTCTTTCTTTCTCCTCCTCCTCTATAAACTGCCTTTGATGTTATATCTATTAATATAAAAAAAAAAAAAAACTTGCTAGCGTTCCCTTCATCATATACGCAGTCATCACATTCTGTTAAAATGTCTTACTGATGTGTTTGGTTTCTTTCTTTCCCTGATGAGAAAATTGCATTCTTTTACATCATTTTATTCCTTCTGGAATAATACCAGTGTTTTCTTAGAAACATGTGGGAAGTAAAAAGATTTGAAAAACATCTGCATTTAACTCCATTTATTTATTTATTTATATACATATATAT
>NC_068989.1:59759428-59763535 GCF_001194135.2 Octopus bimaculoides
TATATATATATATATATTACAAATTAAAAGGGTAAAGGTTTATCAATTTATTAATTTATTAATAAATCAACAATTAATAATTTTTACCAAGCCCTTCGGTATGTAAGCACCATTATCGGTGGAGAACTTATTTAAAAGTTCATATATATTTATAAACATAATTAAGGGATCAGCAAATATTTGCTTCACCATATAGCGAAGTTCAGAAATAGCAGCTAAAAAAGCTGCTATTTCTGAACTTCGGTATATGGTGAAGCAAATATTTGTTGATCCCTTAATTATGTATATATATACATATACAAGCATGCATGCATGCCCACACACACACGACAGGCTTCTTTCAGTTTCTACCTACCAAATCCAGTCACTAAGTTTTGGTTGACCCTGAGCTATAGTAGAAGACATCTGCCCAAGGTGCCATGCCGTAGGACTAAACCCAAAACCACACGATTGAAGATCAAACTTTTGACCACAGAGCCATACTTAGCACAAGGAGAAAAGTTCCGCGGAAAGACATAAAACCAATTGAATGAACACCAGTATATAACTGATAAATATTCTATCAATCCTACAGAAACAATGAGGAAAATCAATGCTAACAGGATTTGAAGGACATAAATGAATACCTGTATGTAATTAATCTGATATTCCATTAATAATAATAATTATTAATATAAGGGCAGTAGATTGACAGTATTGTCAGAGCATTGAAGTATTTTGCTCTAGTTCATTAGATTCTGAGGTCAAATCACACTGAGGCCAAACTTACCTTTTACCCTTCTGGAATCAATAAAATAAAATATCAGTCAAATGCTGCGGTCAATTTAATTGACTAATCTCTCCCTTCATATTTCTCGTCTTGTGCTTCTGGTAGAAATGACTAACAGATATGATAGAATAGGAGACAAATTAAAAGCTATGTGGTATTTAGTTCCAAGCCTTTATGTTCTAAGTTCAAATCATGCCAGTGTCAAATTTGCTTTTAATACTTCAGGGGTAAATAACACAAAGTACCAGTCAATATAATCAACTAACCCTCTTCCTCTAAAACTGCTGGCCTTAAGCCAAAACTTGAAATCATCATCTTCATCATCATCATCATTATTATTATCATTATTATTATTATTATTATTATTAACTATAAAATAGAAGCATATGTAATAAAGCCAACACTTACCACTCTCCAACAAACGGAAGTCGGAATCTGAGAGGCAACAGTGATTTATTGATCATCGCTATCATGTAGTTTTTGAATCTCAAAATTCTATGATAGATGTCTATAAGAGAGAATGAAAATATAATACACAGGGTGAGAATACAAAGTGGCCTATACTTGTGACTAACAAGAATTAAGTATTTGATGTTTAGCAAGAGTATAGGGATTTTCAAAACATAAACTGTTGGTGCAAAAATAATTGTGTATTTGTTATTATATATTTTTTATATATATTTTAGAATAAACTTTTAACTATGTTCATGTAAGAAACCAGTTTTGAAGCACAGATTTCAGTTCAATTTATGCTGTTTCTCCTTTGCTTTCATACATACATACATACATAAATCATAGATGAGAGAACAAACATCATATTTGAACCAATGACTTTATATAACCCCACGCTTCTATACATTTCATCATATACAAATAATACCATGGCCTTTAACATATAAAAGAAACATATTTATAAACACCAAAGGTAAAAATATATATGCAAATATAAAAATATATAGAAGGACCAGTCCGGAAAAAGTATATACAAATCGACTAAAATAGGTGATCAAAATGAATTACTAAAACATATCATTTGGCTAAAAAAATGTTTTACCCCTGGTTAAAAATATATCAAAATAGTCAGTTTCTAAAAATGAAGCAATCCATAGTAGGTCCGATATACAAGGACTGTAAGAGAGTTCCCAAAAAAGGGTAGGTCAAAATTCACATCTATAGCCATTTCACAGGAACTACTTGACGGTGAAATTCCTAGAGAGCTCTGTTCATCCTGATGAGGGGGTCATCTCCGAGATGCGCTTTAACTTGCAATCAGACTGTGGCAATGAACTCCTGAAATGGCCACAGATGTAAATTTTGACCTACCCTGTTTTTTTGAACCTCTCTTATGCTCCTTGGATGCCAGACCTACCATGGATCACTTCATTTTTAAAAACTGACTATCTTGATATATTTTTAACTGAGGCGCAAAAAAATTTTTTAGTTGATTGGTATGTTTTAGTAATTCATTTTGATCACCTATTTTAGTCAATTTGTATATGCTTTTTCTGCACAGGTCCTTCTATATATTTTGTATTTTTATATGTGCATATATATATATTTTACCTTTGGTGTTTATATATTCCTTTTATATGTTGAAGGCTATGGTATTATTTGTATATGATGAAATGCATAGAAGCGTGAGGTTCATTGACCCAAATTTGATGTTTATTCTCAATGATTTTTGTCTCCGTCTCAATTTCACTTGGGCACTTCTTTTTTGCAGTCTTTTTCTTTTATTTGTTTCAGTCATTTGACTGCGGCCATGCTGATATTTTTTTTTTGTTTCCATAAAAAGAAACAAAAATTATTTCTTGCCATATACAATATATATACACACACACACATTTACAAAACTTTGTAAAGGGATTTCATGGAAACTGAAAGAAACTTGTGTGTATGTAATACATACACAACAGGTATTTTTTAGTTCCCATCTCCCATATTCACCAACAAAACTTTGGTAACCCTGGGACTAGAGCAGAAGACACTCGCCCAAGGTACCATGCTATAGGACTGAATCTGAAACCATATAGCCAGGAAGAGAATTTCATAACCATACAGCCACACCCGCACCTAGTAATAGATGTATAAGTCAGGTGTAATGCAACAGATGTAATTTTAGAGTCATACTCACCGAGCTCAGTCAACTCCTGTTTATGGATGCACATTTGCTGCTCTTTCTGAACTTCTAGAAGCCGACAAAGAACATCATGCCAAGTGTAATTACCTAGCTCAGCCTACAATACAATGTTATTGATCATAATTATTTATTCAAAGCCAAGTGATTCTAAATAAGATGTCAAAACAGTTGGAGAAATATAGACTTCCAATTCTTTTAAATACATTCAAAATTATAAATGTACAGTATTTTACTCTGTAATATTAAAACTTTGTAAAGGTGGCAAGCCAGCAGGATTGTTAGCATGCTGGACAAAATGCTTATTGGCATTTCATCCATCTTTACATTTTGAGTTCAAATTCCGCCAAGGTCAGCTTTGTCTTTCATCCATTTTGGGTTGATAAAATAAGTACCAGTCAAGCACTGGGGTCAACTACCAACTATCCTCCCCTCCAACATTTCAGGTCTTATGCTTATAGTAGAAAACAATGTTGAATTTTGTAAAACTTTCTGTGGTATTCCTCCATACAAACTAGTGTAATAAGATAGATCAACAACATTGACAGGAATCATTCAGAGACCTTAATTTGAGCAACATCATGCAACACAGATTTCTTAATTTATTTGCCTGCTTCTGAAAGGACCATACAAACAAGGTGCGCTAATGTTCAATCCCAGGCATTTCAAAATATTAAATAATTTAGAGAATGATACTCCATGGATGAGCATATCAACCTATCACAAATATTATGTAGAGGAAGATTAAAAGTTAGTCACAGAATTAAAGAAAACCACTCAAATTCACCACTCTTGTTCTTAGTACTGTCCTTAGTAGCACTATTCAACTAATACATGGCAGTTCAGGCTGATAGAAATAACAGTCAGGTCTCCCTGAAGTCACACTCTACCATTTAAAAAATGAGAAACACTTAGACAAAGTAGTTCTAAATGTCCCTAAAAAAGACGGTACATGGCTGGAATGCCTTTGAACAAGGGTCTATTCAATTAATGTTGACCTGAAAATAAAAAACAACAGCAGCACTGTTCTTCTCTAAGAATATATTTACAATCAGGGGAATTGAGTCATTAAAAGTTCCTTTAGTGTGCTAGAAACAGCACAGCACTAATAACAGCATATACAGGATATCAACAGTACAAATGGCAGCATATATAAGCTATCAACAGTACAAATGGCAGCATTTATAAGCTGTCAACAGTA
>NC_068989.1:59763545-59767916 GCF_001194135.2 Octopus bimaculoides
TGGCAGCATATATAAGCTATCAACAGTACAAATGGCAGCATTTATAAGCTGTCAACAGTACAAATGGCAGCATTTATAAGCTGTTAATGGTACTAATAACAGCATATATATACTGTCAACAGCGTTGGACAGGTTACCAGCAATTCTTGTAACAGCATATTCAGGCTTTCAACAACATTAATAACAGTATAGACAAGTTGTCGTCACTATTAACAGTATAGAAAGGCTGTCAACACTATTAACAGCATAAACAGGCTGTCAGCATTATTAATAACAGCATAGACAAGCTGTCAACATCACTAATAACAGTACTAATAAAGCATATGCAGGTTATTATATCTTCAGCTAAGAACGGTTATCAAAGTTTATTTCATGCCAGCTTATTTTTACAAATAATCAGTAAAACCTGTAGACAAGACACTGTGGATAGATAAATAGCCATATAGAAAGATACAACATTACAGAGCTTGAAACTTTGAACACTAAATTACAACTTCTTTGCCCCAATGTTGACAAGTTTGTGACACTGGCAATAAGCCAAATTTTAACAGAAGCTAATCAATTTTTATTCAAAGAGTTTTAAATCTGATTGGTGAATAAAAATCTAAAATATTTTGAAAGATATTTATAGATATATGATTATAGATATTACAATATATTTTAATCATACTTACAGAAGGAATTTTGAGAGCTTCAATAAAGAACCGCCTTGTTTCCAAAGATTTGAGGATGTTATATAAAAATTTGAAAACATTAGCCAAAAAGACTATAACAAAGAGAATTACCAATGCTACCAGCCAAAAGTTGAAACTGAAATCAAACAAATCTCCAAATTAGTTTCTTCATACAATAAGCATTTCACAAAAATTATAAATTTATAAAAATTCTAAAAGTCTAAAATAGTTCCTTGTGTAGCTTTTCTTTTTTTAAAGGTGTTAATTGTTTACAATTATGTTAGAAATTAGTATGTTTTCAACATTACAAATCATTAGTGTATTCTAGTTGTTGGAAGGTTAAAATTTTAAAATGTGAAATGTTTTCACTTATTTTTCTATTATACACAGTTTAAAAGACCATTCAGTTTAATATATCAAACTTAAAAAAACTTTCAGTTTTACTTAATTAAAAATTGAAATCAAAAATGTCTTCTCATTATGTAACTTTATGAAAATTGTTATAGAATCTAATGAATAAGATGATATGTGACACATAAATTTTTATAGGAAAACTAATAGGGAAGTATTTTAGTTACTAAGGAAGATTCCTATGAACAAAAGAGTTTACAGTTTGGCTGATGTTTTGTGCATTGTCAAGAGATATAGCTCACACTGGCTCAGTCTACCTAGAATATGTAGGTAAATTTAATTGCTATATACCCCGACCAGTATTTCCTCTGATTGCAATCTTGATATTAAATCAATCTAAAAGATTACATGGTTAAACAAGAGAAAAGCAAGATGGTAAGCTGGCAGAATTGTTGGAGCATCGGAATGCTTTACAATGTTTGTTCCAGCTTTGTGCATTCAAATCTCACTGACGTTAACTTTGCTTTTCATCCTGTTAGGGTCCATAAAATAAATACCAGTCAAGTGCTAGGGGCAATGATGTCAACACCCTTCCTTCAAATCTACTGGTCTTGTACCAAAATTTGAAACCATGATTATAGACAAAAGCTATGCAATAATTCTCACAGATGGATCAATTTTAGTTACAAACAGTAAACTCAAATTCCTGTATGATCATAAATAAGAAAATATATAACATTCAGAAAAATTACTATTTTATTTCTGTTAATTTAAAATAACTGCTTTTGATGAGTCAGTGGGGTAATTTTGTGAAGAGGTACAAAAGGCAACTAAACTGGCTTCACCACTTTACTGGAGTTCATTTTATCTTCTCATTCCCAGAAAAATCAAAGACAAAGTCAATTCCAACATTAATTAAAATGACTAAAGAACTATATACCTTCATCAACCCAGCCTTTCTACTATAATGGACATCTCCAAAACCTTGGGCAGGATTAAAATAATAATAAAGTCTAGCAATGCTTTTGAAAAATATAACTTACTATGAGGACCAAAGATGAACTGATATCATCAGATCAGGAATGGTTAATTTTGGTCCAGTGTGTTGATAATTAAACAATAATTGATAGTTGACGAAATGCAGACAGAGTAACAAGCCTCCAAGTATGAAGATAGATCTAAAATAAAGAAATAAAGAAATCAATTTCAATTATGATGTAAGTGTATATGAATTTTACATGATCTTTTTATTACAAGTTTATCCCAAGATAAAATTTAATGGTTTCAATTTTACATTTTTAGAAGTTAGATATCCATACAATTAGAAGCAAGATTGAGAAAGCAACTGACCCTTTGCAAGTTTCAGTATAAGGTATTTTTTTCACATCCAGAATAGTGCACTTCCTCTGTGCACAGATGTCCAATGTATTGTGTATGAGCTTTGTCTTCCTATTGCTAATATAATTAAATTCTAGTCTTCGAAAACATCTCTCAATTTGTAATTTTTTTCTATCCTAAAATTTCTAAATTCTGATATAAGGTGCTGTGAGTGAAAGATTAAGTTGGATTGATAACAACCTCAGTTTCCATATGGATGGCATTAGGCCTCATCACAGAAACTAAGATCTAAGGTTTATTAACATGAAGGACTGACACAAAACCAAAATCAATAGAAAAACAAGACATAAATATATATACTGATATGTGAATGGTGTTTGGAGAACAACCAACAAAAAAATGGTATGTAATAAGTAGCAATAAACTTAACATCAAATATCATATACAGTACTATACCAAGGACTGCGACACAACAGAACTCACTTCATTTTAATAAATTCTTACAACATACAAATCTCAACTTTATCAAGTTCAATACTGATTGTAGCATAAAACAGGATTTGAACTAAGAACATAGGAGAAAACAACATACTGTATTCCTTCAAAGGTAAAGGCATTACCTTTACCTTTGGAGCAGTTGGGAATGTTGGCCTGCTCACCTAGCTAGCAGGGTAGCATCATTTGAAAGCTAAAACAATGCCAAGCGCATTGTTACCAGAGATGTATTACAGCATCTGATTTTTTGATATCAGGATAGTGATATCATCATCATCATCATCGTTTAACGTCCGGTTTCCATGCTAGCATGGGTTGGACGATTTGACTGAGGATATCAGAAGCTATCAACTATATCCAGTTTTTCTCCCTGGAATGTGACAGAAGTTGTTTTCTGCACATTTTCAGTGTTTATTGCACCTGAACATCTGCCACATATAAAAACTAACTTCATAGTTAACCTGCCTATATATATAGTAGAAACTCTATAAGATGTACCCAGTGCAAGCTATGGACACATAAGAGGTGCAGCAATATCAAAGGCAGGTTAACTAGGAAGTTAGTTTTTATATGGGGCAGACGTTCAGGTGCAATAAACACTGAAAATGATTTAAGATATTTTGGTCTCGGGTTGAATACTGGAGTGAAGAATTACAAACTACCAATTTTGCAGCAGCTAGTTGTTTGTACTTTCCCCACCACACAAATATATGTAAACACTACACAAATATCTAAAATATATGTTTTATACTGCTATACACAGCAGAAAATTTTACAAATAAATTTTAACAGTGTATATAATTAAAATATGAAAAATAAAATGAAACATAAAATGTTCTTACAGAAGCTGTAAAAAGCTATCCAACACCATACATTTATAACCATTTTTTTGATGATAGTTATAAATTCTTGTAAAAAAGTCATCCAAATTTTGGATATGATTCCATGAATCTGAAAAAAAAACATGTTGAAAATATTTAGAAATTTATGATAACAATTTTTGAACTTCTTCCCTTCTTTATCTATATCCCTTTCAATATTTTTAAAGGTATGAAGGTATTGCAAAAGACATGTGTCAACACATGTATGTGTAAGGTAATAACATAGAGGAAAAATAGTGGCTTGTGAAAAAAGTACGTAAAAAGTCAATCTCACAATCTAAGCAATGTTAAAAAGAACTATAAATATATTTGGCTAGATAAGAAAAATATTCAGTGTGATAGATAAAAAAAATATGTAATCTTGTGTTTATTCGTGGCTTCATTAAAAGAGTTTTTATTAAATATTTATGGCAGTAGCGACAATTATGACCACTAGATTAATGTGATGTACTTTCAAGACTAATATAAAATAAATATGTCCTTGGAATATGAAAACTGATTCACAAGCACTGTACAATCGCATTATTATCATTTAACCTCTATCTTCCGTGCTAACATCCTCCATTGTCTACATTGGCATAGTTTCTACAACAACATATATATATATATATATATATATATATATATATATA
>NC_068989.1:59768805-59785091 GCF_001194135.2 Octopus bimaculoides
TATATATATATATATATATGTATACGTATATTTGACAGACTTCTTTCAGTTTCTGTCTAACAAATCCACTTGCAAGGATCTGGTCAGCTTGTGGCTACAATAGAAGACACTAGCCCAAGGTGCTACAAAATGGTACTGAACCCCAAACTATGTGGTTGGAAAGCAAGCTTCTTACAATACAGCCATGCCCGGTAAACAATTTTTCCAATTTTAACCAGGAAATTAAAAAATAGTAATATTAAAATATGAAATTGGAATTATTGCATGATTGAAAAGATTTTCTTTTACATGACTTTTTTTCCAAATTGATGGACAGAAATTAAATAGGCTAGATAGTTCAAACTCACAGGAAGAAAGGGTAATATTTTAAAACTATATTGAAAATTCTCGTAAAATATTTAATTAAATAGTCTTTGTAATGTTTTAATTAAACCTTAGTAAGACACTAACTGCTTTAAAATTCTAGGTTTTCGGTGTCTCAGTTGCATAGCTACAGTGTTTTAAAACGTCTTTCTAAACAGACTTTCTTAGATAAAAAAGAAAAAAGAAGCAACTTACTGCCACCTCCTTCGGGTAAGATCTGGATAGCTGGCGATGATTCATCATCGTTATCATCTTCAGGAAAGGATCCCAAAGCTTGATAGCCAGTTTCATAAGTGGTCATCACTGTGGATTCTAAAAAACATTATACAAAAACAATAGAGTAATAGTGAGATTCTTGTTAACAATACTGAGATCTATAAATTAAAGTATAGAAAACAATTTTAATGTTAGTAAAATGATTGGCATGTCTCAAACAGAAAAAAATTTATTTATTATAATTAAGAAGAGGAGAAAAAGAAAAAATAGTTCTGTATTCATTTCTTAGTACACATTACATTTGGCGACAGTCAATAATAATAATATCCAAGAATTGAAACCAACAGATTGTTCTTCAAATGATACAAAACCCAAAATTTAAAAGAATATATAATTTACACTGAGTAAAATGGTATTTAAACATCTTAATAATATAACACAACAAATCCAGTAATCTATGTAATATAGAAGATGTCTGTCTGTTTAACTGCATGCATTTCTACATTTAACAACCAATTTGCACCAAGTTTCATACATAGGTTTCTGAAGTCCTATTATGCGTCATATGCTATTTTATATTTCTGTACATCGATTGTGGGGGCCCCCAAGGGGCAGATAACCCCCTTAAGCCTCTCCCTTGGAGTCAGCTGTACTATAATTCCTGCAGTTTGCTTCCAATCTTCACCAAAATTAATCTTTTGTTTGTCTATGGCCTACAAATGAAGTTGCAGACATGCACTTGCACAGAAATTCAGGTCGGGGACCCCTTGGGGGGCAGTAAACTGATTTTGATGAATGTTGAAGTTGATATCATTAATGCAACAAAATGTCATAACTACTTGAGTTGGCATTTGGTTTTCACAAAACAAGACGTATTGATTACCCATGGCTCACAGAGGAAGGTGAACGCATGAACTTTTACTTGAACTTATCATTTGATTTTAACTTTACAGGACCCATTTGTTATCCATTGCCTAAAGATGATGTTGAAGACACTGTCTTTACCAAGAACAAGCAAGGGAACCCACAGGGGGTAGTAAGCCCCGGTGATTCATTTATTGAATTTGGCTATTGTAACACAGCAAAGGGTCACAGCTTCGATAATTGGTAGTCCCATAATTGGTAGTCACAGCTTCGATAATTGGTAGTCCCATAAAATGAATTTTGACTCAGTTGTTATTAATTTACTACAGATGAAGATATAGCGAAGCACATTTACTTCCTTTTCAATTCAGCAAGAGGACCCCCTCGGAGACAATGAGCTAAATCATTAACCCATAAAAGTTCAAACTGCCACAATAAAACAGCATCAGAACCTCAGGAGTTTATTATGGTTATTGCCTGCCATAAGATAAAGTAGCGCACATTCATTATCACTTGAATTCTGCAAAGGAACCCCCTAGGGAGGACAGTGAGCCCCCTTTGGACCACTTTTAAAGTTCATATTATGGTTGCAGCAAAGCATTTAAACTTCTGAAAATAACAGTCAATTTAAATGAAAGTTGATGCATCAGTTACTCATGTCCTATAAATGGAGTAGAGAATTTTTAAATCCTTCTGACTAAACTTTAGTTTGCTTAGTTAACTTTAGGATGATTGAATTTTAATTTTGCAACTGGTTGTCTCCACTGTGTAATAATTGCACCACAATTAAGTGTGGAATGGGGAGTTAAATTTTTTTCCTTGAACTTTGGTGTCATTTCACACTCCTAACCAAGAAAGCGCGATTTAACCCAGGTGTAAATTTTAATGCCCACTGTATGTGGATTGTGCTATTTCACTGTGCGAATGATTGATTAGTTTTTGCACTCGGTTGTCTCCCCCATTTAATTGCAGCTCAAGTGCAAAATGGCAATCTCTGGTCAACCACACATCAGTGAGTTGTGTTCAGCAGATTTCATCACACTTATTTGTATTATCTAACCAATCAAACAACTTGAGTGTTGTTCATTAAGCGAAATCACTCCTATTTATATCAGTCAAGTCTCACCTAGGATCACACTTCATTTTTGGCTTTTGACAATTGGTAGGTTTTTTTTACTTGTGTACTCACATAACCTACCCCATGTTTCTGTTTGCTTTTTCAGCATTTGTTACCTTAAATGAGGTGTATTTAATGTGTTTATGATCATAAGGTCCCAGTTTACCATTCCGTGATTTATTGGACATTTTTTCCTCTATCCTTTCAATAGTTAGTATTTACGTATTGCTATTGTTGTGGAGGCACAATGGCCTAGTGGTTAGGGCAGCGAACTCACGGTCGTGATTCCCAGACCGGGCGTTGTGAATGTTTATTGAGCGAAAACACCTAAAGTTCCACAAGGCTCCAGCAGGGGGTGGTGGCAAACCCTGCTGTACTCTTTCACCACAACTTTCTCTCACTCTTTCTTCCTGTTTCTGTTCTACCTGTATTTCAAAGGACCAGCCTTGTCATGCTCTGTGTCACGCTGAATCTCCCCGAGAACTACGTTAAGGGTACACGTGTCTGTGGAGAGTTCAGCCACTTGCACATTAATTTCATGAGCAGGCTGTTCTGCTGATTGGATCAACTGGAACCCTCGTCGTCATAACCGACGGAGTGCCAACCATTGCTAATGTTACAAAGGTGAAAAAAATATATTGATTTCGCATTCACGCAAAGCAAATGTTGCTCTCTGTCTTTTAAAAGAAAAAAACAACAAAGTCTCTTTTAAAAGAAAGAAAAAGAAAAATCAAACAGTCCATGTTATCAAAGGGAGATAGAGCAGACAGTAGACAAGAAGGACAAAAAGGACGGCCATGGAGTTAGGTCAGTAGAAAAGACAGTGGTCAGTTGTCGAATGGACAGGAAAAAGAATGGTGCTTTTGACAATACTACGTACGCCTCTGAAGTTGCTTTTGCTATACGTTATAAATGTTCAAAGTCTCCGTTTTCCACATTTATATGTTGTTATCACGCTTTGCTATCGATGTTCTGTGGTTTTGACTTAATCTACTTTTCCCTACATCTTATTTACACATTTTTTTGACATTCCAGCGTGATCTTGCCAAGGCCATTTTTGTGACCACCAACTTTTACATGTTTTCCTAGGTTACAATCTCAAATAACAAGCAAAGCAAATACGACACACCAAAGTGGTGTGAAGGACTTCTTAAGGGCCACCACCTCTAATCGGAGTCATTTTGCTGACAGCTCTGCCATTAGGACTTTAAAGAGTGAACAATCCAAGGCCCTCTTTAGGGCCAACACCCGTAAATTGTTACTCCTATAGTCGTGTTTGACAAAAGTCTTTTGGTTCATTTGAACAACTGCTCCATTGAGAGTTATACCAGGCAATGCCGGGTACCTCTGCTAGTTACTGTATAAAAGCAGATAAAAGATATATCTGATGAAAAAGTAGAAAGAATAACATAGAAAGTAAAGCTAATAAAGTAGGCTTGATTAAATAAATACACAGGATGATTTTATAAAGTCCCATTAGAATCAACAGAAACCAGTTAACAACTGCTGTCAGTTCAGTTTTTTTTAATGTACACCTCTTCTCCCAACACACACACTTCTTAATGTACACACACTTTTTAATCTACACCTCCCAACACACACACTTCCACCTTCTTATCACAGATTTCATCCCCTTCCAATCCCTTCCCCTAGTGACTGCAATGGCTCGGGGATTCCAGGATAGAAATAAACTCAAAGCAATTAGTTTTGTTTCATACAATTGAAGAAACTGACACTGACTAATCCACTAATTCTTGGGTAATGTGAATACTTTACACACGTCTTGTTTATAAATAGTAAAAACTGCATTAATTGCTAGTGGCTTTAGTGGTAGCTAAAAGGTTTGACTGACAGACCCCACAACTCCAAGTGAAATTATTAGAGTACTGTTATTGACATGTTTTGGACAACAGAACTACTGATACAATGCCTTTCTTTGGTACTATAGTAAACAGGAATATCTGAGCTGAGTCTATAAATTAATGGAAGATTTTTTTTCATGTATAAAGTATCACTATCGCTAATAGTAGAGAGCTGAGTCCTTGCCTTACATGATTTTGAGTTACTCTGATGTACTGGGCCAGTTTATATTGTTTATCTTATTCCAGAAATATGGTGCTGTATCAATGACAAAACATTGAGTCAATCAGCTTTCACTTACTGTTATAATCCCTTTTTGAGATTTATGTTTGATAAACATTTTGCTCCTGTCTGTGTAACTGAGTATAGGAAAGGTCAGAAAGGTTCAGACAGCTATAATGACAATGATTATACATTACTCAGTCGCACAGACCAAGGAAAGTAAGGTACCTTAACTAAATAGTATAATCCAATAGCTAAACTAATCAGTCACCAACTAGACAGAAATGATTCATAACAGGACACTTTATAACAAATGACCACAGTTCTGTTTTTCAAGAGTCATGTATGAAGAACAAGATGAAAAGAGTGTGAGTAAAAGGAATGAAAAGACAAAGATAAGATGAAAAATAAGCAGAAGAATAAACAGAAAAAAATGAAAAAAAAACATTGAGTGAAATAAAAAGGAAAGGATGAAATGTCAAAGAGAAGAAAGGTGAGGGGAACAGTTAAGATAGTGATAGAGCCAGGTAGCTACATATTAGATAACTCAAAATAAACAAATCTTAAGCAGATATTAACAACCTTGCTTAATGTTAAACTGTATCAGCTGTAGATAGCTTAGGTACTTGAAATGACTTACTGCAGCACAAGTACATACAATCTGAGTCCCTAATATTGTGGAGAGAATGAATGATGGGTGATTTCTATAACTTTCAGGATCTCTTGAGAAGAGTAACTTAAAGTTGTTCTTTGTTGGGTACATCAAGAGTTTCCAACAGAGGACTTAAATACAACATTATAAATTAACAAAACAATTGTTAATCATACAAAGCATACACTAATGTCCTAGAGGTTAACAATTGTCTGTAATAAACATAATACTGGGAATGGTCTGTGAGGTAGAAAACAGAGTTAAAAATAGCAATGACAAGATTACTCTGGCATAGTAGTGAAGATTATCAAAATACTAGGCTTATAAAATAAGTATCAAACATGTACAGGTAACAGACTATGCAAATGACTATAACTGCCTTCTCCGTATATACTTCTGTTAATGTAAAATGTATAACGGATGCTTTCAATGTCAAAACTTACATAGTGCTCCAATAACATCTATTTACTTCAATATGAACTAGATCAACAGATAGTTGAAATAAATTATTGAAAGACACGATGCAGTAATGCAAGACAGTAACAAACAACAGTAGATGAACACCGAAATGACACTATCACTTAAAATTCTTGAGGAGCTGGGAATGAGGTGAACCTAGTTAAGCTTCTTCAACCAATGCTACACATTTATTTACAAAAATATCCAGAAACATGCTACCTTAGGGCTTAATTAACAAATACATACACACATGTATACATATATATATATGTGTGTGTGTGTGTGTGTGTGTGTATCATCATCAAACATCCGCCTTCCATGCTGGCATGGGTGGGACGGCTTGACAGGAGCTGACCTGGCAGAAGCCTGCACCAGACCTCTGTAACTGTTTTGGCAGGATTTTTACAGCTGGATGCCCTTCCTAACACCAACCACTCGGCAGAGTGGACTTAGTACTTTTTACATGATACAAGCACAGGCAAGATCAGTTTTGGCAAGGTTTTTACAGCTGGATGCCCTTCCAAATGCCAACCATTTTACAGTGTGGACTGGATGCATTTTAAATGGCAATTGCGCTGACAGGGTCACCAAGTAACTTGCAAGACAAAATATTTTGCGAAAGGGAAGGTATTGGAGGAGGTGACCTTGTGTCAAATGGTGAGAGGTTATAGTGAGACAGAGAGGCAGAAACAGGTGTCTTGCAGTAGAGGAGGTACAAAGTTACCTGGCCAGAGAGAGAGAGATCAAGAATGAAGACCGAAACAGGTGTGCTGCCGCAAAGGAGATACATGGTTACCCAACCTGAGAGAAGTGCAGGAGAAAGAGAGAGAGAGTGAGACCGCAGGATGGAGATGGTAGTAAAGTGCTGGGCATACTCACGAGGACAGAGATCAGAATATAAATGGGATGGTTGAGTAAAGGAAGAGAGAGATATAGATGGTGGTAAGTGCCAGGGCATACCCTTGAGGTTCAAAGGTCATAATATAAGTGGCAGGATACATTTGCACTTTGTTGAACATGCACACTGATGTTGCACATCCAACAGAGCATACTGCCTTCATTTCTCTCCAGTCTATGCATGTCTTCTGCATTCAGAACCCATGTCTCACTGGCATGGAGTATAGCCGTTCACACACAAGATCATACAGTCTACCTTTCACTCTGAGAGAGAGTCCTTTTGTTGCCAATGGAGGTAATAGCTCTCTGAACTTCCTCCACCCTATTCTTATTCTAGAAACAATACTTTCTGAACATCCTCCACCATCACTGATTTGGTCACCGAGGTAGCAGAAACCTCAAGAGAGCCTCTGGGCATTTGAGAGAATCTAAGACCCATGTGCTCTTAGTGCTTATTGTTCCTGCACATCTGCCACATACAGAGATGACTTTATCTGTTAATCTACCTGTGATTCCACTGCACCTCTTATGTATCCATAGTTTACACTGGATGCAGCGAATGGAATTTCTTCCAATTCCTTTCTTACATATTGAGCAGGGCCATTTACCTGACGGAAAGAGAGTTTTATCTTCTTTCTTACTAACAACAACTTTGGTTTTTGCTAGGTTAACTTTAAGGCCTTTTGATTCCAGGTTTTGTTTCTATACCTGGAACTTTTTTATGCGTGTGTGTGTGTGTCACTTGATCACGTGACCCACCAGATTATCAAAAGCTGTTACACCTTGCTGGCCACAATGCGCTATGCATTGTTTTAGCATTCAAATGATGCCACCCTGCTGGCTAGGCAAGCAGGCCAACATCCCCCAACCCTGATCAAAAGACAGGGGGACTGGAGCAATGTGAAATGAAGTGCTTTGCTGAAGAATACAATGCACTGCCCAATTTGAGAATCGAACCCATGACCTGGCAATCATGAGTGCAACAGACTAACCACTAGGCCATGTGTCTTAACTGATATATAAATATATATATATGTGTGTGTGTGTATATATGTATATATGTGTGTGTGTGTATACGTATGTATTTGTGTGTAATGTAAGTATCTATGTATAGATAAGTATTCCTAAGGCAGTTAAGTCAGGGAGTGATAGTGGAGAGGGTAAGCTTTCATTACTAAGAAACGTTTCTTGCGATAAGCATCTGAAACAGCTTCTAACAACCAAGTTCAATTCTAGTTTTTTTCATACAACTTAGCCTCTAAATCCAGCAGAACTGCATGTACCAACAGGAGAAGGGTTAAAGGTGGGTGCTGGTGCCTTAAAGCTAGTGCTTCAAATAGCCAGAACTCATCAACCTGAGAAAATAGTTCATCAAAGAGAGAGGAAGAACTCTTGAGTTCAAATCTCTGCTGCCTTGCAGCTATACCCATTGATGTCAGTATGGCACAACAGCCAAACAAAGCAGTAGAGTTCATAAAGTTACTAGAGGATGCCATCCCTGCAGACCCACCAGAAAGAAATAAACAGATGAGATTGAATTCTATTGGAGACACCATCCACAGTAACGTATTGAACGTCTGCTTAGAAACAATTCGAAGCAAGTTCAAGTAGGCTATTCACTGTTATTGAGGTAAAGTATGATGCACTACTTAAATGCTATCCTGCCCAAGCAGCCTGGCATGCACTAAGAACAGCAAAATGCAAGGCCCAGAAAACAGCCAGATGCAGTGCAAGGCTACAACTTTGCAAAGGTATACAATCATCATGTGACACAGGTGATATTTATGGAGTGTATGAGGGGTTCAGCATAACCATGAACAAGATAGTACCACTGAAAACACATAACAGGTGAGACCATCAAAGACAAAGGCAAGCAGATGGGAAGATGAATAGAGCATTAATCTGAACTCCATGGAAAATATCATCTTGAGCAGTGTGCAAGAGACTGTAGGATGCCTGGCAGTGATGGATGAAATAGATACACTGCCAATTGCTGAAGAACTGAGTAAGGCTATCCCCATTGTCTTCACACAGGCAAGGCACCAAGATTAGAGGTCATCATGTGTGCAAAGAAATGATGTTGCCAAACTTATACAAATTACTGTGCCAGTGCTGGAAAGAAGGAGCAATGCTGTAGAACTTGAGAGACTGCAATATTGTTACTCTCTACAAGAATAAAAAGGATAGAAGCAACTGCAACAGTTACAAAGGTATCTCCTTGCAGAGCACCACTGGGAAGCTCTGCACTCATGTAGTTCTACACAGGCTGCAGAAAATCACTGAAAGAATATACCCTCGGTCTCATTGCAACTTCAGGCCAAAACACTCTACAATTAACATTAACCTACCTTTCTCAACAACTACAGGAAAAGTGCAGAAAGCAAAGACACCACTCTACATCACTTTCATTGCTTTGCAAAGGTCTTGAACCTGTAAGTGGAGTCAGCCTGTTCAAAATCCTTGCTCAAATTGGGTACCTCTGAAATCATTCAAGACTGTTCAGTCATGCAACACAGATATGAAAGGCATCATTCAGTCTGATGTCTCTTCCTTGGAATCCTTCAACATTAATAGGATAGTGAAACAGGGCTGTCTGCTTGCCCTCACCCTTTTCTTCACTGTCACACTGAAGTATACCTCTGAAACATCACAAAGTCAAAAGGAAAACTGCACAGCCTCTGTGTGTGTGTATATATATATATATGTATGTGTGTGTGCATGCACACACACGTGTGTGTGTATATATATATATATATCTGAAATCAGCAAAGTTTGTGTTATACAAATATAGGTAATGGTAAACAGTGATGTGTTTACTTCTACTAAATTAATGGCACATTACCATTGTTTTAACATTTACTTTCCATGCTTGCAAGGATTAGACAAAACATTTTACCAAATCCACTCACAAGGCTTTTGTCAGCTAGGAGCTGCAGTAGAAGACACTTGCCCAACATACCATACACACAGGAGCTAAATCAAAAGCTATGCAGTTAGGAGGAAGCAAACTTCTTAACCACACACACACAAACACATATATTTATATGGTACATGGGCTGGTAACCCGCATCGTAAATCAAGTAATACAGGAGGGTGTAATATCCAATGACTGTCATAGCAGCCGTATCATCAACTGTTACAAGGACAAAGGCTACACATTAGAAATGTGGGGAATCTATAGAGGTATTAAATTGTCAGTACAAGTTATGCAAATTGTAGAAAACATTATAGCACAATTGATTAGAGAGAGAGGTAACACAAATGCTATGCAGCTTGGTTCTGAGCCAGGGAGAAGTACTACTGATGCCATTTTCCTAATGAAACAATTGCAGATGTATCAAGCCATGAATAAACACCAATTCCTGGATTTTGTTGATCTAGAGAAAGCCTTTAATAAAGTACCCTATTGTGATCTGGTAGTCTTTGAGGAAACCTGGAATGGGTGAAATGCTTGTGAAAGCTCTGTACAGGCCATGTACAAAGGTAGTCAATAGGGTAAGGGTTAGTGATAAATATAGCAATGAATTCAGCCCCCTTCTGTTGATTATAGAGTTCTAAGCCATAGTAGAGGAGTTTTATGACCAGCTGCCTATAAGAGCTTCTTAATGTTGATAACCATATAGCTGAATATGTACTAGAATTAGGAAAGAAATTCCAAGTATGGAGACAAAACTAGGAATCAAGGAGCCACAATGTGAATCTAGCAATGACAGGACCCTGCTTCCATCAGGAAAATGGCCATGCTTGATACGTTGAAAAGGTACACCCAGTATAAAATGTGCCTTCCTCAGGTGAAGACTAGTTCGGTTCACACTCAGATGAAGCATACAGGCAAAGGAGTGAAACACTTGTGACCCTGTGATATTTGCTGACAATATGGAAGGGTTTCTAACATTACAATGGATTTAGAAGAGCTTGCAAAACCTCTGAATAGCTCCTGCAGTTTTTGCATAGGACAAAGTATCTCTGATGTTTATTTCATCTTTATATGCACTTAATTTAATTTTTGTTAAAGACGTGCATGAGATATTTCAAGTCATGAAGCTGGGAGTTGAGTTCATTTCAAGTAAATAAAGTTGGTATCACAGACAGACAACTGCAAGGGGAAAATCAGGATAACAATTTAACTTCAAAATGGTTATAATTAGTGAAATGAGTTTAATGTGTAATGGCAAAAGTGCTGTAAATTGCATTATAAATAAAAGCATTGAGTTTGAGCCCTGCCTAAGACAACTGGAGACTGGACTAATAAAAATAACAAAAAAGAATTAAATTTATACAAAAGAGACGTTTAATAATTTGAGAATACTTTAACGAAAGCTCATCTCAAATCCAAACAACAAATTAGTAGCAAAGAATAAAAGAAAAAAACAGAAGCATCTAAAAGAATTTATAAATAAATAGTTGATGTCATCAATACTTGCACTGCAAAGAGCACTATTCGAAAATACTGGATGATGATTTCAATCATAGTTATTTTCACTATGTAATTATTTCAGCTAATTCTTCCAAATACTAGCTGATCAATTCTTGACTACAACATCATTAAACATAATTACTTTAGTGAAGAGGCCATGTTAACAAGTGTTTGTCTGTGTATCTTTTATATTATATACTACAGGGACTATTAACAGTGATTCACTTCAGATAGAGTCACAATCTGTGAAGACGAAGGAACATTTGATTTGAATTTCGTTAGCGATTTCAGTTTTGTACTTAAAAGCAGAGGATGACACTGCAGTCATTAAGTGACAGGAATGAAACAGAAAAAAAAAAACATAGCTTTCTAATTTTAAAACTATTATAATACACTAATCTTCAACATTAACTGCACCACAACAGCAGCTATCACTTTCAACCAAACACTTCCTCCCGCGAGCTTTCTTTCTTGAACCTAGCAATTAAAAACGTATACTATAATGGCCCTCAAATTGTCAGTTTCGTCTCACCACGCACCCAGCTTTTCTTATGTTATGAACCACACTATAATATCCTGGACTTTGTTATGATAATGCTTTCTTCAGAACTCTTTTGCTACGTCTGCCCTTCCATCAAGCATATAACACCTAAATTACTTGGGCAATAATGAATGTCTAGCAATTTGATAATGTCAATATTATATAATATGTCTTCATTTTAATGCGAATATCAAAAGCTTTGTTTCTTAATTTTCAATTTGGCATAACATTCTCCAATCTATCTGTTAATGTTCTTTTTTGTTTTGTTTTTTTTTTCTCTCCATTATCAGATGACTTTTTTCTTCTAGTAATCTAATCTGAAGCACTACGTCTTCGTACCTCGAGACTAAATTTATTTAGTATTCGTTTATTTTCATTTACTTTAATTTTCCCCTTCATTTGTATTTCTTCGTTTCGTATAGCTATGTAAAATCAGTTAGAATATACATAGGAAGGACTGAAAATGAGATAGTATTTCGGATATTAACCTTTGATATTTTGGGTGGGGGTCAAATTTATCAAATGCTAAATTACTAGGGTCGCAGAAATAAAAAAGTTAAATTACTTCTAGATTAAGGTCGACGAAATACATACAAAAGATGTCCTTATATAATCTAAAACAAAATATATTTCTATTCTACTCCTTCCAACGTAATTTCAACACAATCCAGTCCTTTGATATATATCGAAAACAAACCAACATATGTAGTAGTAATAGTAGTAGACAGAAAATAACGAAATGATGCTTTAGAGAAATACTCTTAATGATGATGATGTAAGTGTTGTGGATTGAAATGTTTGTGTGCTTTCTTTCCTGTTATGCCATGAATAATGGAATTAAAAGAACCCTGGCTTTCAGAACAGTTTGTATGAAAAACAAAACAAGGTTAAATAGTATCAGTGAATAGTGCCAGCAGCTGGTACAATGAGATGTTCTTATTTCTGTCCAAAATTTAAAAACAAAAAGAAAGAGTAAACAAAAAGACTATTAGTAAACAAAAAGACTATTAGTAAACAGTAATACAAGTAAACAACACGCAAAAGACTTTCGTACAAATTTCAGGTGAATGACACTTAAAAAATAATCATAATAATAAATCTATGAAACAAAGCGTAATTAATCGTCCACGATGATTTAAATGAAAATCAAGAATCTCAATAATGGTATATTTTAGTCGAAAGCTTGGAACATTATTTCCAGATTATTGTTGTTACACAACCATTGCTCATTAAAAAGAGAAAATTCAATCACTTACCTTTGATTTCAAGGATAACAATATAAAATAATAACGTTGGTTTATTGCGAGTGTTGATCACAACTCAGTTTGGCCATACGAAATGGTTTATAAAAGAAAACTGGTTCCCTTCATCCAAGCATCCCAATAAAAATCACAGAAATATCTAACAACTTTCTGGTAATAAAAAGAATATTTCAGGCTGATATTTTGGTAACATAATTAATGAGATAAAACAGGTTTAGTCAAAGTTTGAGTCAGTGCTATATATGATGAAGTCTGTGGAAGGCAAACCAAAAACAATATCTCCCATTTCGACATGGTCTTAATTAGTTTTTATTTGGTCCAAGTGCGCCCTCATTGCAAATAGCTAACTTACAATATAGTAAGTAATAGACTGAAGTTTCAGTTGGGTGTGAGTAATACACTGATTCTTGAAAAATTACCAGTCAAGTGAGGGTTGACTTATGAATAATAATGGAATATTGACATTTGTTATTTTTTTTGTTTGTTTCCTCATTCGTAATACTTTCTGCTGAATTGCTACCCACAAAAAATATTATTTAAATGTTTCTTTATATTGAAAATAATTTATTTCAAAGTGATTTAATACAGGCTTTAATTAATATCCTAAGTAAATTAAGTAATTATTACATGAAATATTTGCTTAGAAAAATATTATTATCTAATTATTACTTCATTAAACGGAAGTTGTATTCACCTCAGAATAGTTATTTCCTTTTGAATAATTCTTCGTCATTTATTGTGAAATAAAGATGTTATTCTCCTGATCTTTCATAAAATACTTGCGAAATAATTCTTCAAAAACTATTCATTCTTACGTTTCTTGAGATTATGAACCAAGGAAATGTTCCCCTTAACTAAAACAAAAAAAAGTTATTTAAAGAATGGTCGAAAACATGTTCATTTTAAATAAAATAACTAATTTTCTTTAAATTATAGAAAATAATTTCTGATATTTTCGGTACGAACGAAATAGCAGTCCTACATAAGTTGAATTTTCTCCGTTTAGCCGGGATTTTAAACTTTTTTTTTACCTCTCGCACTTCAAAATATTGGGGAGAAAGATTTTCCTTGGGAAAATATTTAATCTACAATTCTTTGAATGTTGTCCCCGCCCCGCGCGGTGAAATCCAACTTACGTAGGGCAGCTATTACGAAAGACTGCTGAAAGCACAAAGTGATTCTCACGGCACATACTTTTTACCCTTTTCTTATCGACGCAGTCCGAAACAAGATTCTTCTGACTAATTTTGAGGAATTATTTTTGAGTATAGATAAATATGATATATTTGATTAGGGAAGTCATACCTAAAATCCAGATTATAGGTCTGGAATCCTATACACATATTTTGGTGTTTTTAACTGCTCGTTATTTGGATATGAGAATAGCTTAGTTATTTAAGTTATATAATCACTCGATTAATAAAAAGGTCTAGTAAATATCTTAACTGTGTTACTTTAAAAGAGACTAAAATATCTTTTTACAACATAAAATTGACCTTTAACTTAATTTTATTCAACTTTCTACATAATAAATATTGAATATCGCTGAAGAAATTTACAAAATAAAATATTTGTAAACATTGACATAAAATATAATAATTAAAACAACATAGAAGTGTATTTTGTATATGTTCATTTGGTAAAATACAATATGTAATTTTTAATATTTTATGATTCCCCAAGCAAAATGAGTGAGCGAACGACGTAATAGAGGTTAAATCAAATAGAAACGAGAATTTTCACTGCGGACTTGCTATTCCTTCCTACTCCTGTCACGCTACTTTAATAGAATGTAATGGAAGTATTAACTGCGGACTTAGGACTTCCGCTAAATCTTGTTTTGCCCTTTTTATAGAATGCATACACTTAGTGCACAGCAGGTAAATATGTCCTTTTTGTTTATTTAAAATAACACAAAACTAACTGCTTTATTTAATTTCTATAAATTATAATCCATAATTTAACAGCATAAAAATAACAGATCCAAAGTAGAAATGCGTGAACCAATAAATGTTGCTCATAAAATGAATAAATTATAGTGAAAGGAAAGTATTTAAAATCGAAACTGTTAGAAAGTTCTCATTTCGTTTTGACGCAGTCAGATCGTAGCTTCCCACTTTGTGTGACACTGTCTTCTTGGCTCAGTCAGAAATAACTTGCTCAGATTTTTTCTTCTTCTTGTTTGTTACCGCAAAATTTCCTGTTTTATTCTGTTTTTCAACAATTCTTATGGACATGCGTTTCTTACCTCCTCGGCCCTATTTAACTGATAATGTATATTCACAGGTAATAAATATGTTTATATATTCTGCTCCACTAACAACGATTCTAAATAACCGACTGAATTGAAATTGGTAACTTTACATAAATTCTTGCATCTTAAAATTTCTTTAACTCTTGACATATAAATAGGTTTCGGCTATTTTTCTCTTTTTCCATCACGTACCCTGACAGTATATTCAGAAATACTGTGGCCACACCCAATCCTTCTTTAAGGGTCATAGTTCTATACTAAAGACTGGTATTTTTATAATTTGTTAATAAAAGATCAAGACAATATAAATTTATATCTTATTTTTATCAACAAACGAACAGGATTATTTTCATGTAAATAATCATGTTTATTATTTCATTTGAGATTCTAATGAAAAAAAGTAAACTAACTAAATTCTAGTCCAAACGATGTTTGATGCTCATGTCAAAACGAGTTACAATGTTATTTATTCCAGAAAATTCGTCAACATGACATCCTTTAAAAACTCGATTTGTTGCTTTATATATACTTGTGGATATTCAATATTAAAATAAAAACATTAAGTTCACCTTTATTTATTTGCACAATTCCATCTCATCTTTTCAAATTCAATTTATTATTTTTAACAATTTTCCAAATTGGGAAGTCTTCGCAATTTTCTATTAGTTAAAACGAAGTTGTCTGCACTTTATTGTATTCTCAATTTCCTAAGAATGGTTCTAGTACGCGGTTATGTGTGTATGCTTTACACACACACACACACACACACACACACACACACACTGGGTTCGATAAATACCACACAAGTGAAATATGCCGAAGTTCTCTGCAGTAGACTAATCTTTGTAACTAGTTGAAGATCTTCATTGTCCATTGAAAATTGGTAGTCACAGTACTAGGGCATCATTCTGCATCCTATGATATGATGTTTGGTGTCTTACAAGGATTTGTTGTTTGTCCCCTGTTTTTTGTTGCATATATTAACGAAATAGATACCCGCTTCAATCATGTTTACTTAGTTTAACTACAAAGACGACATACCCACTCATAGCTCCCCCGTGCCTGCCATGTACATGTGCGGATGAGTGCAAGAGTCTGTGGACGAGCGATGTCGAGAAGAGTGTGTGTGTGTATATATATATATATATATATATATATATAT
>NC_068989.1:59785641-59790041 GCF_001194135.2 Octopus bimaculoides
TATATATATATATGGGGATGTATATGAGTGTACTTGCATATAGGTATTGGTATGTATGACTCATCATTTATCATCTGTTTTCCATGCTGGCTTGGGTTGGATGGTTTGACAAGATCCAGCCAACAGCAGACCTGCACTGAGTTCTAGTGTCAGCTTTTGTATCGTTTCTAATGCCAACCACTTTACAAGTTGTACTGGGTGCTTTCTCTTTTTTGTTTTGTGCCACCGTCTCTATTGAGGTTGCCAAGTAACATGCACAAATAGGGAGAAAGGTAAAGGGGGAAAAAACTTCCACGACGAAATGGGCGTGGTGGCTTTGTAAGTATTGAAAGGCTCTAATATGACTGAGAGACAAGCATAGGTATCTTGCTAAAGAGGAGATATGTAACTACCACACATTCAGAAGTGGGTGGGAATAGTTGACAAGGAGATAAAAGAATTTAGTTTTGGAGTGCCAGAGTAAACTTTCAAAGTACAGGAAGGTGAACATAGAAGAGAATATAGACAGTGGGTCGTGAGAAGGGTGAACAGATATTTTTATTAGTGTCAGTGGGAAGTAAAAGATAGAATTTGTGGTAGAAAAGATACAGTTGATTAGAAATGTCAGAATGGAGTGGGGTTAAGGTGAGAGATAGTGGTGCCTCAAGAAGGTAGATCAGAAGGATGATGAGTAAAGTGTAAGAGCAGTGGGGAGGGGGATATGGAGGAGTACTTAAAGGTGGCTATAGTGGACGGGGCATAATGGTATGTATGAGAGGGTGCAGAAACTGAAAGTAGATATGGCAGAGGAGAGAAAATTGAAGGCACAGAAGGAGGTAACTGGTAGTGCAGAGAAAATGGGGAGGAGTAACATGTGACTTGCCCAAGCACCTTAGAAGAGTGATGGAGGGCTGGATGTTAGAGGAATGAGATGTGAAGAATGCTTGACAAGACAATGGGTTACAAACAAGCAAAATGCTTTTATGAATGTATATGTAGATAATGGTATATGATGAATGCATATATAGATATTGATATGTATGAGTGTGTGTACAAAGATGTGGGTATATATGAATCCACAAGTGTCTTATTTCTGATTATAATTCATAATCATTTTTTTTTTTACATAAAAAAATGTCTGCACCCTTTCTAGGGTCAATTCTCATATCATATGGCCATTGAAATATGAGGCCAGTGACATTTTCTAACTAGAAAAATCAATGTGCACAATGTAGATCTTCACTTGTGTTTATATCCACACCACAATCATGACGAAATCATATACAGTGGAGAAAGCCAAGATTTGACAGAAAAGTAACTGTGTTTTGTGTGTTTACTGCTAGTTATTTTCTCATCCTTTAACATTCAACATGTCATCATTATTTAATGGTCATTTCCCATGCTGGCATAAGTTGGATGGCCTTACAGGATCCGAGAAGTCCAAAGACTGCTTTGTGCTCCATTGTCTAGTTAGACATGGTTTTTACAGCTGAATGGCCTTTCTAAGGCGAAACACATTACTGCATGTCCTGGCTGCTTTTTTCATGTCGCCAGCACTAGTGAGGTCACCATGCAGCTTGCAAAGCTCTGAACCCCAAGAGAGGTAGCTTTATGCTAGATGATGGGATTAAAATATGAAAGAAATGAGCAGAAGAGAACAGGTTTCTTACAGAATTGGGGCAAGGTGGTGAGGGGAAAAATAGGAGTAGAACTGATAATTCTATACTTCTCAGTATATTTCACATATTTGTGTTTAATTTTTTTAACATTACTTTTCTAGCCACGCATGATGAATCCACAACAAGGTACTACTTGTTCTAGCATGATTACCGTTGATAGGGATAAAATTTATCAGTGGATTATTGAACTCACTAATCCAGACACACGAGAAAACGCCCTTCTTGAATTAAGGTAGGTTTCTTTATCTTTGTTTTGTAAAATTTCTTAAAGCTAATGCTTCAAATTTTAAATCTTATCTTTACTACGCATGTGTATCAATTGTTTGATAGAGACTATTGCCTCCAAATTTTATTTTCCTAGTTTTACAACTGTAAAGTTATTCCTCTCTTGTTCTCAGAATACAATTCTTGGATGCTATCACCCCAATGTAATCATTATCATCTTATTCTAATGTAGATGTTTTTCTTATTCTAACATTGATTCCAGTTGTCAATGTCTTTGAATAACTTTAAACTCTGGTGATATTGCCCTAGGAAGCAAACATCTTTTTTGGTTACCTGTATTCATGCATATGCTGAAGATGACCAAAATGGTTTAGATTTCTTCTGCTAATATCACTTTAAAGCAGCAATTTTGATTTAAAATAATCATTTCTTGTTACAAAATTCCTTCAGTTTGATTTGGCTTCGAAGATGATAGGAAAACTAAATATCAATGGTTGAAGTAAAATTATTTGACATGGTTTCATGCTATACTACTTAACACTGGTTTTATTTATTTCTGTTAAGATATAGTACAGTCTGGTTAATGTGATACATCTTCACTAAAAATTTTCTTTTAAATTACTAATATCAGAAACATTATACATTAGTTCCAGTGTGGCAGTAAAAATAGCAAGACCATAGCCTGTTGCCATAAGACAATTTATATTAGTCTGTGTTTGTCTTTGAAGAGAAATACTGGAAATAGTTTCTACATGACAAATTAAAATCTATTTAACTTTGCTACATGTGGTTAGAATTTCTACTATGCTAATGTGTGCTTCCCATCACTTTTCACTATTTTAACTCCCCCACTTCACCCTGTTGCATACTCTCCCATAAATTCACCTTCATTCTTCCACTAGGCCTATAGATAAAAGGCTGTATTGGTCCTCCTGAACCCTTTGCCAGTCCTATGTACTGAAGACTACATTAATCCACTCTCACCTCTTCACTAGACTGGTGTGTAGGAGACGACATTGGACCATACTTGTGCCTCTATAATTCCTTTTCTCTTGTGCATCTTTACTCTTCTCAAGTACCAGCCTTTATGCTCCCCCATATCCCCTGGGCCACTTCCCTCACTATCCATCACTTTTTACCTTTGCCCATCTTTGTTGTTCTAAATAACCTTATCACTTATACTACTGCTCCTTCCATTCTTTCACCTAAGCTACCCAGGCTCTTCTGTCATTTCTCTTTCTTCTAACCCCCTTCTTAGTCACTTAACAAATATACATGCTCTAGGTTATTGTTTATTCTCAGCAATTACTCCCCTCATCCACTTCCAGTCTCACTACTGACACCGTACCTTGCCTATTTCCCCTCCCTGGTCTATATGTCTGAGCTCTGAATATGCCCTACATTGCTTGTGTACAAGACACTACTCTTCTTGTAGTGGTGCCAGCTAACAACTAATGTTCCTTCAAACTGGTTAGTGAGTGAGACAATCTCTTTCTGGTGCTTGTAGCACAAACCATACCCAGTATACCCTGTAAAGTGGTTGATAAACTAAGCAGAGAATGCTTAGCTGTCAGAGGTCACTTTATTCAATGTTTCTAGTTGGGGCCATAAAAATGCACTCAGTACACTCTGTAGTGTGGCTGGTGATAGAGAAGGCATCCAACTATAGAAACCAAACCAGATGTCATGTACGAGCATCAGTCTATTGGAAGCAACAGTTCCCAAGAGGAGATGACTCAGACTGTGATGACCTGTTGAATCCCTACCAAGATGGAAAACCAGTAAAAAAAAAATGATGATATATATGGTTTACTATGAGCCTTCTTTCATATTTACTTCCTGTTTATATATTATGTATTCTTTATCATTTTTTTGTTTCTAGCAAAAAAAGGGAGGTTGTCCCAGATCTTGCTCCAATGCTATGGCACTCATTTGGAACTATAGCTGCTCTTCTTCAAGAAATTATCAACATTTATCCTGCAATCAATCCTCCACAATTAACTGTAAGTATAATTAGATATTACGTTATTGAATCCTAACAATACTTCTATTATTAAAGCAATATTTTCATTATTATATTGGTGTCTCGCATAAAGTAAATACTATTGTCAGTAGCACACAAAATTAATGAATAACAACAAACCCAATTTGCCTACCTATGCCACCACTTCTGACACCCACTTTCCTCAGTTATTTCCTGATTGTGTATACCATGCTGAGTGGAGGCGCAATGGCCCAGTGGTTAGGGCAGCGGACTCACGGTTTCAATTCCCAGACCGGGCGTTGTGAGTGTTTATTGAGCGAAAACACCTAAAAGCTCCACGAGGCTCCGGCAGGGGATGGTGGCGAACCCTGTTGTACTCTTTCACCACAACTTTCTCTCACTCTTACTTCCTGTTTCTGTTGTGCCTGTAATTCAAAGGGTCAGCCTTGTCACACTGTGTCACACTGAATATCCCTGAGAACTACGTTAAGGGTACACGTGTCTGTGGAGTGCTCAGCCACTTGCACGTTAAT
>NC_068989.1:59791180-59798327 GCF_001194135.2 Octopus bimaculoides
TAACAACAGGGTTTAGAAAGGTCTTTTTTATTTTTTTTACTTGTAGATTGCTTTACTGAGTTAAGCATAAAAATTATCGAATTCTGTACTGCAGAAATACTATCAAACTTGGCATTTTCTTGAGGATCTCTCTTTCCACATTAACTTGCATCATCATCATCGTTTAACGTCTGCTTTCCATGCTAGCATGGGTTGGACGATTTGACTGAAGACTGGTGAACCAGATAGCTACACCAGGTTCCAATCTGATTTGGCAGAGTTTCTACAGCTGGATGCCCTTCCTAACGCCAACCACTCCGAGAGTGTAGTGGGTGCTTTTACATGCCACCGGCACGAAGGCCAGTCAGGCGGTACTGGCAACGGCCACACATAGTTCTAAATCAACTGCATGTCATTCTCACTTGATGCTTCACTATTTTCCTAATATTCATGTTTTCTGGTTAATTATAAACTCTTGTTGTTGTCATTCATTTGCCTTATAACTTGAAAAAATTCCACATACTTTCTCAAAGAACTGTTTTAGCCCCTCTTCCCTCAAATTAAATTCTTTAACACAAGTACTCCTTTACTTTCTTCCTGTCTCCTCTTGCTTAACTCTTCAGCATTCAGATTCCTCTGCCAAATGTAATGCTTATTTACTCAGACGGTTTTGAATTAATCATGCGTTATCTCATAGCTTCGAGATATCAATGGTTTGATTGCATATTTTTAGAATCTCATTGCAGGGTAGGTGTAAGAGGTTAGATCTGGATAGTTTGAACATAAAACTGGTAGAATATTTGGACCAGATATGACTGGTTTCAATGCAAAAGCATTAATAATTCAAAGAAGTATGGTATCTTAATCTAGAATAGCTCTTCGTTTTATTTTTTTTTATGAAATGGTTCTACCAATATTATACTGTTTAAAAATGGAAGACTAACAAACTATTTTCATTGTATTTTGTGTGCTTCTACCCATACTTCAGTAGCAAACATCTGTAACATTGGCTATGCTTTGTGCTCAAAATTGTCTCTTCAAATTAAGAAATGAAATTAACTGTTGTTTATTGTTGAATGAAATGCATTTTGTTGATTAAGTATGATAACACTTTTTTATTTTTATCCCCTGCAAGGCTCATCAATCCAACAGAGTTTGCAATGCTTTAGCACTTCTACAATGTGTTGCTTCTCACCCAGAAACAAGATCAGCATTTTTACAAGGTAAGTATCACTCATTAATCTTTTACTCTTTTACTTGTTTCAGTCATTTGACTGCGACCATGCTGGAGCACCGCCTTTAGTCGAGTAAATCGACCCCAGGACTTATTCTTTGGATGCCTAGTACTTATTCTATCAATCTCTTTTGCCAAACCACTAAGTTACGGGGACATAAACACACCAGCGTTGGTTATCAAGTGATGTTGGGGGGACAAACAGACATACAAACACATACATACATATATACGACGGGCTTCTTCCAGTTTCCATCTACCAAATCCACTCACAAGGCTTTGGTCGGCCCGAGGCTATAGTAGAAGACACTTGCCCAAGGTGCCACGCAGTGGGAATGTACCGGAACCATGTGGTTGGTAAGCAAGCTACTTACCACACAGCCACTCCTGCGCCTATTCACTTCTATAATACTCTTGCCACTGACTATTTTATGACTATCCATCACTCACTTGCTCTTTTCCTCTCCCAATACTTTCTCTTCCTGAAGTCCTCTTACACTCTATCCCGTTCATTTCTCTCTCTCTCTCTCTCTTTAACACACTGACACTCCAGTTATCCTGCCTTCCTCTCTTTTCTACCCACTCTTAGTCACATTGCCCCCTACAAACACAGACAGTACTGAGCACTGAGAACCCCTTTTTTGTTTTGGAGGATAAAAAGCACTAGTGCTGGAGCCACAATAAAATGCTTCCAGTACACTGTAAAGTCGTTGGTGAACAAGCAGAGATGATGTAGAGTTGAGAAGACTCTTAATTTATATTATTGAAGATATGACAACCTTTCTAGTGCTGGTGCCATGTTAAGCTGCACCCATACACTTAGTAAAGTGGTTGGTGCTAAGAATAGTATCCAGCTTACAAACCATACCAAACTTGAAAAAAAGTCTTGTAACACATGATCTCTCAACATGTCTAGGAACAAAAAAAAATAACTTCAAATACGAACTGGTTTGGGCCATGCCAACTCGTCCAACCGATACCAACATGGAAAGTAGATGTAAAACAACAATGACATAATTTCAGTCCCAACCTGGTTTGAATGCATACATAGATTCAAGCATGTTAGTATCAAGGTATTTGGAAACTTAATACCTTCTTCATATTCATTATTCTGTCAGGAAGTTGTGTGGCTTTTAATTTCTAGACTAAGACTCGATATATGCCTCTACTTTGTTCTGAATAGATGACATTTTTGTTTCAGAAGACAACTTTTATTATAATTTTTTTTGTTTCATTTTTCACAGCTCACATCCCACTGTTTCTTTATCCATTTCTTCACACTGTCAGTAAAACACGTCCATTTGAGTATCTCCGTTTAACAAGTCTTGGTGTTATAGGGGCCCTTGTTAAGGTAATTTTTTTTTCTCTTCCTAATTTAAAATTGTTCTGATTTCAAACACTAAAATGATATTTTGTTATGGAGAGCCAAGTCATGTTCTTAGTTAGGATATCTCGTTTCTAATTGACATTGACATCTGTATTCTTTTTTGACTATAATATCTGAAGTGTCACACTTAAAAGATATTTTCTGAAATAAATTTTATAATACATTCACTTTCGTTTTTAACTTTTAGAATGTCAACAGAAACTCGTAGGGAGTTGAAATTAACTGGAAGTTGTGAACGCTATGTAATTTATGAATGTTACAGGCACTCAGTCCAAGTCCTCTCATGAGTATAACTTGGAAAGAGAGATGGGCATTGCCAAGCTGATTTGCTCTAGATATATTTTATAGTCTTCATTTGGTAACCCATGACACCAGTGAGTTATAGGACACACATAATCTTCTAGCTTGGTGTTAGTCCCTGTTGCAGCCTAAAAGACTACTTCAAAGACTATCCAACTAACCCTAACACATTGGCCAAGAATTTTTGTGGATAATATAAATGTGTATCCTAGCATGAAAAATATTAATCTATTTAATCTCAACATACATGATATAACTTCTATCTATTAAGTCACAGATGGGAAAAGTTGATATTTTTCAGAAACAAAAATTCTTTGGAAATACACTTAATGATGTGTAGCCTCAGTGGCTCTCTTAGAATATCAGTGTATGGGGAGATAGGTATTCATGCTGACTCTCCTGTGTTAAAAAAAAAATGAGTTAGACCTTTGCTACAAGACTACAAAGAGGTAATAGTGATTCTTGCTGTAACTTCAAATACTTCTACCAGAACCAACAATTAACTTTATCACTCTAGAATACTTCCTTTGATCCATAGTTATGCCTATGTATAAATGACTTCACCTGTAATTATAAATTGGGAAATTGTTTGTTTTGTTATTTCTAGCCTGATGAACAAGAAGTAATTACATTTCTTCTTACGACTGAAATAATCCCTCTCTGCTTGCGAATAATGGAGTCAGGAAGTGAATTATCTAAGACTGTGAGTAATTTTTTATTTTCATCAATAAAGCCATCTCCTCCTCTACTACAACTCCACTCAATTGAAGGGAGCTTCTTTTTTTATCTTGTATGTTACTTGGTGACCTTAATAGTATCACTGTCAAAAAAAAAATGCATTCAGTAACTCTATACTAAGATTGGTATTAGGAAGAGCATCCAGCTGTAGAAACCATGCCAAAGCAAACATTGGAACTCAACACAATGATGTAGATCATTGGATTCCATCAAACTGCCCAACTCATGCCAGCATAGAAAACTATTAAATGATGATGATGATGGCAGTGCCCTGCAAAAGGGCATATTTTCTTAAGGTTGAGCTACCGACATTATGGTTCTCTTGACTTTCTAACAGATTTTCTGGTTAAACTTGAAAGAGAGAAAAATACTTACTTTACTGGGAAAAAATAAGATTCAGCAATTATTTACTTATTTATTCTTAGCACATCTAAGCAGGTTTGGACACAAAATATGCTGGCTGCTGTAGTGTACATGATAGGGGAATAACTTCTCTTTTTTACTAGTGTGTTCCACATACTCAGCTCATTAGCATATGGCATTTTTGGGCACTGGTGTTTCGACATGTTGCATCTCATCAGCCAAAAGCAGTGAGAACTCTGAGCCCAGACAAATTGTTTGCTGTTAGATGCTTGTATTTGCTAACTAATAAAAAAAAATCGTTGTTTGTGCTGTGTACAAGAACATTTATTCTGTAGTTCTCTGCCCTTAATACAAATGAACACTTCACTCAACTTCTATTGGACTAAACCAGAGTTAACTAACACAGCAAGTCTTTGTTAAAATACAATGCTATTTTAGTATTTCTAACAGCAACTATTAGATTTATAGTTGCTCATTTGGTCATTTTTATACTTAGTTAAAGAATTAACATTCTAATTATCCTAAGAAACATCATCAGGTAGATAACTGGTATAAACAAGCATTCTCTGTTATAAGTTTTTTTTTTCTAGTTTGTCTCTTGTCTTATTTATTAGTGTTCCTTTCTCACAGGAACCAATATTTTTATCTTTGTTTTCATAAAATTAGCATATAAATTAATTTGATGATGATGATGATGATGAATTCCAAAATCAAATTATTTCATCAAAGTAATTCTCTTTAACATTAATTAGTGATAAATTTTAATATTTTTGTTGCTCCAGGATTATCTTTTTACATTACACTAACAAATTATATCTCACATGAAAATTATCTTAGAAACAATTAACTGTGTATGTATATATATCATCCATTTGTTGTTTACACCACCTGTTTTCGTCTGTTGTTTTTTCGTCAATTGTCCCATATATATATATATATATATATATAATTATGTTGATCTTTTTAATAAAACCATAACTTACAATGTGCTGTCATTAATTTTCTATAAAAACTTCTATTTTTTTTATTACCAATGTATCATTTAAAATTAGAATCCACAGGTTTAAGATTATCAAATGGTACTGAAATTGCATATTTTCTCCCTCTCTTTTTCTCTTTACAGGTTGCTACTTTCATACTACAAAAAATTCTTTTAGATGAAACGGGTTTGTCTTATATTTGTCAAACATACGAAAGGTTCTCACATGTTGCCATGATCTTGGTAAGATTCATTTTTTTCTTTAGTGTGTTGGCATTTACAGCTTCATGAAAGCTCTTGACCATTCTTTTAACTCTGCAGTGAATTGTATAGATAGTATAATATGTTTGATGTGACTGTGTGTATGTTATCACAAGAGTTCATACAGAGATTATTAATGGCATGCTAGACAGTCTAGAAACTTCCAAAAGAAACTCCAAGCTTCTTGAATAATTAAGAATTAGGTTTTGTGACCTCGATGCTTCAAGAAACTTAGAAAAGGGAGTTTACTCTATGATCTTTCTTGCAAGGGAGATCATTCAACTATCTATCTACTGCTACAACTATTTAGCATTCTGATTACTCTATCAAATGTAATGCTTATATTCACATTGTTTTGAATTAATCATGCATTATCTCGTAACATCAAAATTTCAGTGATGTGATTACTTATTTTTAGAATAACATTTAAGTGTAGGTGTGAAAGGCCAGATCTGGCTAGTTAGAACATAAAACAGATAGAATATTTGGGCCAGATATGGCCAGTTTAAATGCTAAACATTAAAAGAAGAAAAATTTTGCACCTAAAGTCTTACTGGCTTATAGTTTATGTATAAATGTCCCGTTCTTGTCTACTTTAGATAAATGTTATATTCATATATTACATATTTGATCTAGCAAAGGTCTTAGTCCACTTCAGTATATCACTGAAATTTTACATTCAAATTCTAGTTAACTATTATGTTGAAAATGCATTTCTGTTGTTGATAGGTACTCTCACAGTTGTGTGATTAGGGAGTTCACTTTGTAGTCAGATGGTTTTGGGTTCAATCCCATTGCATGAAATCTTTGGATAGTGTCTTTTACTATAGCCCCAGGCCTGCTAAAACTTTGTGAGTAGATTTTGAAGACAGAAACTGAAAGAATCCATTGTGTGTGTGTGTGTCCATAATCTCTTTGTCTTGATATTGCACACTCTTTGTAGATGAGCTTCACTGTTAAGTGATGTCACTCATTTGAAATCTACTGTGGAATTGTCCAGCCACTATACTGTTCATTTTCTAAAGCACTTAGGAAAATTTTATCTTACTTGAAAACAGGTGAAGTTTGGTGATAGAAAGGCCATCCAGCCACAAATTCTACCTCAAAGAATTTCGTCTGACTCATGCAAGCTTGGAAAAGTGGAGGTTAAAATGATGATAATATCAAATTTAAAGAAAAAACGTTAGGTGTTCTCACACAATTAAAAATATTCAGTAGTTTATTGGCTGTATTTTAGACATGAAGCTGTATTTTCCCTTTTATTAGACAGACTGATAGACAACCATTAATTTAGAGTGAAATGAATCTGATAAAAAAGTAGATTTAGTTGACATAGAGTAAAAATAGAAAGGTAAATAAGAATAGAAAATCTAACCTTAGAAGTGTTAAGGCCACATCCCCTGGCAAAGAAGATTGTCCTGCAAGAGTCCTGTGTCAGTGCCATGTAAAAAGCACTTGTGCTGGCATCAAGTAAAAGCACTTGTGTTGGTGTTACGTTACAAGCACCCAGTACACACTATAAATTGGTTAGCATTAGGAAGGGCATTCAGCTGTAGAAACCAAGCCAAATCAAACTGGAACCTGGTGCAGTTCTCTGACTTGCCAGCTCTGGTTAAACTGTCCAACCCATGCCAGCATTGAAGGCAGACGTTAAAGGATGACGATGATGACGATACTTTCATTTACATTTTCATATATATATCATCATTTATCATCTCTTTTTCATGCTGTCATGGGCTGAAAGATTTGACAAGCTCCAGTGAGCCATAGAACTTCATCAAGCTGTCTGCTGTAGCATGGTTTCTATGTCTGGATGCCCTTCCTAAAAACAACCATTTTACAGAGTATATTGAGTTTTCTTGTGACACTAGCACAAGTAACTTGCAAAACAAGACCCCTTGATAGA
>NC_068989.1:59798337-59806279 GCF_001194135.2 Octopus bimaculoides
GTTAAACTGTCCAACCCATGCCAGCATTGAAGGCAGACGTTAAAGGATGACGATGATGACGATACTTTCATTTACATTTTCATATATATATCATCATTTATCATCTCTTTTTCATGCTGTCATGGGCTGAAAGATTTGACAAGCTCCAGTGAGCCATAGAACTTCATCAAGCTGTCTGCTGTAGCATGGTTTCTATGTCTGGATGCCCTTCCTAAAAACAACCATTTTACAGAGTATATTGAGTTTTCTTGTGACACTAGCACAAGTAACTTGCAAAACAAGACCCCTTGATAGAGTAAGGTATCATATTGTGAGGGGTTGCTTTTTACCAAATTTTGAGAGGCTAAAGTGTGATACAGGGTTAGGAATATGTATCTTGCTGTAGTGGTGGTGATGAGGTATCAGGATGTATCCTCAAGGCACAAGAAGATGGATATAAATGGGAATAGGAAAATTGGATCTGGGATGAGTATATTTGCAAGATTGAAAGGAGAATGACATGGTTAGAGGTGAGTGACCATCTCTCTCTTTATGTGTGTGTGTGTGTATTTATGTATATCTATATGTATCTATCAGATATTTTAGTGTGAAATAAATTATTTTCAGGGTAAGATGGTCCTTCATTTATCAAAAGATCCTTCTGCAAGGCTGCTCAAGCATGTTGTTCGCTGTTATCTACGACTTTCTGACAATCCACGGTGAGGTTTTACTTTAAAATACTGATTTTTTTTCCTACTAATTTCCAAACTTTTCTGCAATGGTACTTTATCAAAATAATTTACCTCAAGCTATGGCAGAACATGAAGCATGAAATTTTAAATTAATAACCTTCTGCAATTCACACTTAACATATATACAAAGTTGTCGTGAATAACTTTACTTTGAGATTGATGCTGGGGCAGGTAGTTAGAAATAGACAAAATTAGATATGGGAAATGCAAGCTCATATTTAACTCTCTATGTAATTGTAAGGCAATGATATAGCAATTCTCTATTTGTCTTAGATCAAAACTTGAAGATTATTTATTACAGAATACATTTATTTCATTGTTGATTGGTTTCACTCCTGAGTAGGAAATTTTTCATTTGCATATGAACCAAATTAATTTTAGCTATTGCCATTTTAATATTTAGATATCTACTGTTGAATACATTTATTTCATTGTGAACAGGTTTCACTCCAGAATAGGAAATATTTCATCTGCATAAGAACCAAGTTGTTTAGCTGTAGATGTGAAGAACTGTAAATACCCCCCAAAAATGATTATTTGTATTGTGTTTATGTTTAAAATCAATTAAAATAATTTTTCTTTTTTTTTTATATATACTGTAGAGCCAGAGAAGCCCTTAGACAGTGTCTTCCAGATCAACTTAAAGACTCCACATTTGCAAACATCCTCAGTACTGATGCACATACCAAGCGCTGGTTAATGAATCTCCAGTCTAACCTCGAAACTGCCAGCGTCCCAGACCCACGTGGGATGCCTTTGCATACCCAATGACTATTACCGAACAGTGACATTATTTCCACACCTAGTCAACATGAGAATTTCAGCTGAATTGACTCTTAAAGCCCTATTATTCATTTATCATCACCGTTTCATTAATGCCATTAGTGCATACATCAATAAAGACTTGTATGCATGCTTTCTCAAAATCCTTTGGCTTTGATCTCAATTTATCATGCCAATTACATGAATATTACTCCTAATCCATGGTGTTACTGAGCATTGCCAACGTTTATTTCAGTTAAGATGTTATATTCCCTTAATTACTGTTATCATCAAACATTGTGTGTGTGTGTGTATATATATATATATATATATATAGACAGTATTAATAAATTTATTTATTTCATCAAATTTGTCTAATTAGTAGGTGAATTGATAGATGGAGTATCGTGTAATGCTTTCTGAATGAGAAAATCTGAATTTTGACTTGTATAGTTTAATCCTGAAGTATTTACACATTTCTATGCAATTTATGTTGCTAGAATTATGAGGTCACTGCACTCTTATTTATGTAATGATAATGAAATTATTGTGTATAATGCTCAGGTGCACTACAACTCCTCAAAGCTGCATGTACAGTACATAGAATTATCTACAGAAGTCAGGAAAGTGAACAGTGTATGAGTCATGATATACATGTGTGCATGCGTATGGAGTGGAGGATATCTGGTATAGTGTTGGCGAATTTCAGGAAGCATAGAGGTTTTAAAGGATGCAATGTCTTGGCAACTAACAACTGATGCAGCTAGTTTGTTCCATGCTTCAACAACTCTGAGTGTGAGAAAATGTTTCCGAAAGTCATGGGAGCTGAAAAATTGAAATGAAACAATGAAATAGCCAAGTTGTTTTTTAAATGATATATGGGGGAAAAAATACTTAATAAATTCAACCTCAACAAGAGTGATGTTTAGGTGAAACCATGTAAACTAAGTAGTGTAAGTCAAAGGACAACTCTGTATGTGTGTATGTGTATGTACGGGTAAAGCTGAATGGCTAAAAAGTTCACTTCATAACTGTAAGATCCCAGGTTCAGTTTCACTGACTTTATACATGGCTTCTTCATTACTCATGGTTCTCTCTGTTAAATTGATTTATATTTCTTTAATCATTCCTCTCTATCTACAGTTGTTTTTTTTTCTTGCGGTGGGGAGAGTCTAGAAATAAAAATCATCATCATCATCATCATCATCGTTTAACGGTCCACTTTCCATGGGCTGAATGGTTTAACTTAGGACTGGCAAGCCGGTAGGCTACACCAGGCTCCAATCTGATCTGACAAGGTTTCTACAGCTGGATGCCTTTCCTAATGCCAACCACTCCGAAAGTGTAGTGGGTTCTTTTTATGTGCCACCAGCATGGGAGCCAGTCAGGCGGCACTGGCATCGACTACATTAGGATGGTGCTTTTTACCTGCTACCAGCACAAGAGCCAGTTGGAAGGACACTGGCATCAATCATGTTCACATGGTGCTTTTTACATGTCACAGGCACAGAGAGCCAGTTAAGTGGCACTGGAATCGACCCATGCTTGAATGGTGCTTATTGCGTGCCACCAGTATGGGTGCCAGCCAGGCAGCACTGGCATCGGCCACAACTACGATTTCCATTTTGATTTCAACTTTACTTGACTCAATAGTTCTTCTTAAGCACAGCGTATTGCCTGGCAATTCAAGGGTACTCTTTAATGGGCTGGTTATGCAACACTGGTATCAGCCACGGTTGTGATCTCACTTTACTTGCCGGGTCATTGACCACAATTTGATTTCACTTCACTCAGCAGGTCTTCTCAAGCACAGCAACGATTCAAGAGTACTTTTAAATGGGCTGGTTATGTGACACTGGTATCGGCCATGGCTGTGATCTCACTTTGCTTGCCAGGTCTTCTCATTCACAACATATCTCCAAAGGTCTCAGCTTCTTGTCATTGCCTCTGTGAAGCCCAACATTCGAAGGTTGTGCTTCACCACCTCATCCCATGTTATCCTAGGTCTCTCTTTTCCACAGGTTCCTTCCACTGTTAGGATGTGACATTTATTCACACAGCTCTCCTCATCCATACGCAGCACATAACCATACTAGTGCAGTTATGTCTCTTGCACACCACATCTGATGCTTCTTATGCCCAACATTTCTCTCAGGATGCTTACACTCTGTCGTGTATCCACACTGACATTACACATCCAGCAGATCATACTAGCTTCATTTCTTTCAAGCCTACATATGTCCTCAACAGTCATGGCCCATGTTTCACTGCCATGTAGCATAGCTGTTCACACACATGCATCATGCAGTCTACCTTTCACTCTGAGTGAGAGGCCCTTTGTTACCAGCAGAGGTAGGAGTTCCCTGATTTACAATATGGGTGACTAGACCATAGCCCACACCACCAGATATTTTAAGCATCTCGGTGGTGATTCCTGATTGGCCGGGAGCTTTCCCCATCTTCATATCCTCAATTGTTTTATCTGCCAGGGTACAGTCAATTCGGGTAGCTGGTCCCTCAATTGGATCAACATTTGGCAGGCTCTCCTACTATACGTTCTCCACATTCAGCAGTCTTTCATAATGGCATCTCCAAGCCTCTTTCTTTTCAGAATCATTAAAAACAAGTGCACCATCATCCATGAGGACACATTTCTCCCCTATGACATCACAAGGTTTTCTTACATACTGTCTAGCAATCCAAAATACTTAAGTTCATTGGTCCTCACATCACTGCTTCTCCTTTGGCTATATATACCTGTCTCCTAGCCTCCCTTCTGGCTATCTGATACAGTTCCCTGCTACCCTGACTCTTCCAGGTTTTCCAGGCTTGTTTCTTTGCCCTAATGGCCCTGTCTACAGTATTATTCCACCACCATGTTACCCTAGGTCTGGAAGGGACTTTGCACCAGCCACAGATTTGGTCTGTGGTGCTCAGTAAGTTGTCATACAGGAATTTCCAGTTGTCTATGTCACAAGTCTGTAGCTCCTCCTCCCTATCATCAGATTTCTCAATGAGGATGTCCCTAAATCTTTGATCATGTGCAGGGTTCTTAAGCATCCAAATTCTTTTCCAGATTGGTCTGCTTCTTGACATCCTTCTGGCCTCGAGTCTAAAGTTGCTAATAACCAGTCTATTTGGAGGTGGGGTACATTATTCACCAGGGAAGATCTTGTATCTAAGAGCAACCATGCATCCTGCTGTCTGGTGAGAATGAAATCAATCTGGCTAGCAGAGTCACCTGATTGATAGGTTTCAGGTGGCTGGCTGACTTCCTGAAGTTGGTGCTGTAGATTAATAAGTTGCTTGCTCCACAGAACTCCAGTAGCCTAGTTCTCTCTTCATTTTGGGTCCCATGAACACTATGGAAGATGCCAGATTGCCATCTGACATGCCCATTAAAATCTGCAGTCACAAAGATGAGATCATTGTCACTCATCTTTGAGGTAGCCTGGAAAAGGATGTCATAAAATTCTGTTCATTTGGTAGACCCACTTGTGGGGCGTAGGCAGAGATAATTGTAGCTTTGCTATTCTGCAAGACTAGCCTGAGCTTAAGCACTCTCTCGCACACCCTGACTACCTCTATGACCTTATCCACCCATTTCTCCACAAGGAGTTCTAGTGGAGCACCATCTGAGAGTGATCATTGCCAGGGCCGCTGACTGGCCCCCGTGCCAGTGGCACATAAAAAGCACCATTCAAGTGTGATCGTTACCAGCATCGCCTTACTGGTACGTGAAAAACAGCATTTGAGCGAGAGCGTTGCCAGTGCTGCTGAACTGACTCCTGTGCAGGTGGCACGTAAAAACACCATTTGAGCTTAGCCGTTGCAGTACCACCTGACTGGCCCTCGTGCCAATGGCACATAAAAGCACCCACTACACTCACGGAGTGGTTGGCGTTAGGAAGGTCATCCAGCTGTAGAAACTCTGCCAGATCAGATTGGAGCCTGGTGCAGCCATCTGGCTCATCAGTCCCCAGTCAAACCGTCAAACCCATGCCAGCATGGAAAGCGGACGTTAAACGATGATGATGATGAGTAACCTACACCACCTACCCCATCACTGTTTCCTTCCCAGAAGATTTTATACCTATGTGCCTTGTCTGTGAGGACCCTGGCTGAAGCTCCTCTCCACCTTACCTCTTGTATACAGCATACATCAACACATCTCCATTTAAGCATGTCTACAATCTCACTAGACCTACCTTTCAGTGTGCCTACATTAACAGTGCCAACTCTAAAAACTGGAAAAGGGATTTGGGAGGAATGTTTGGTGTAATTTATGTTTGATGTCTGGAAGTTCAAATATTTCGGAGTTAGTTTCAGGAATCCAATCTCTGTGTTTGCATTTCCTGAAAACCAAAGTATTGGAAGTAGTAATATAAACTTTTTTTGTTTAAAATCTAACAATAAGCCATTTGATGAAGAATTTGCTCGAGATTTTCCTAAAGCAACAGATATTGTTGCGTCTTGGAGTTTATCAACATTCAACTGTTTCAGAACATTTGTGTTATTTGTTGTAAACTTTCACAACCACCTTCAGCCTAGCCAAACTGGATAGCGGTTGCTCAACACATAGTACCATGCAAAACTTTAATGGTAAATAGATCATGAATATCATTTTTGTATATTATGACAGTCAATAGGATGACACTGTTTCAAGCAAAGGCAGACCCAGTTTTTGCTGAAACGTATATTGCCTATTACATCACCAAGCTTCAAACAGCAGCACCAGGTACAGGCAACTGCTCTATCAAACCATCTCAAACTGGACCACATATTGCAGTTATGACTTTCTCTGCTATTAAAATCATTAGATAGAATGAATTTTGTTAACAGTAGGTATAGAAGGAATGGTACTTCTAAAATTCTCTGAGAAAAAAGATAGAGCGCCTTCCATTGATTTACAAGACAACAGCAAATGGAGTTTAATGATGCAGTTACTTACATTGATGGCAACTCATCTAGCCCATCAGCTAGGTTCTTCCTGATTGCAAAGCTAATGCTGGCCTCTTATTTCTCATGTGTTGCTATGCCAACCCAAAAGAAACCAAGCATAACACATTTCAGGAATGTAGTAATAACTCTTGCACATATCAATATTTTGACTCTCACTTTTATGTTGCTCTAACAAGATGAATATTTTCACAGATTTAGTACAATCCAGATGTGTATTTGCCACTATCATTCTAAAGCAGTTATCATCACTTTACATCCATTTTCCCATGCTGATATGGGTAGATAATCACAGCCAAAGCCATGAGTTGGAAGACCACATTTTACTTATATATTCCATTTTGGGCTTAGTTTCTGTCTTTGGATGCCCTTCTTAACACAAACCATTTTACAGAATGTAACAGGTACATTTTATCATGACCCCTATACTAAGGGGTTGTCATGTCCTTAGTAAAAGTACAGGATCCTCTCCATCTTACATCTACTGTCTATTTGCCAATCACATTACATAGTGTATTGTAAACACTTTATCATGGCACAAACATAATGGAGGTTGTAATGTTCTTAGTAATACTAAAACACCTCCATCGCTCAAGTGCTTCTCTCATCAGGATGAGTGTATACCAATTTCTTTCTCTCTCTCTCTCTCTCAACATAAGAAACAATAATTTAGAAACTTATTCACTTATCTATAACACTCTTCTTTTGTAACTATCATTATGTTGAAAAGGAATTAGTCTCTAACCAATGTCTGACAAGATTATCAAAATTCTTCAAAAATATCCATAGTAAACGGATTGAGGAGAAGCCTTCGTGTGGTTGTTCTACCTGCAACAAATAGAAAACAAATCTGCTTAAAAACACTTTGTTATCAAAAATATACAATATTCAGAGGTGAAATATCTTTGATTATAGATCTGTTCAATCAGTCTGGGCTGCAACTAAACAACAATAACAACAGAGTGAGAAATATTCTTTAATCTCTAAGAAAGAGATACAGTGGTAGAAAGATATTTAAACTTTATCTCTAAGAATAGCTTACAATAACATTGAAAATGTCAGTATACTCAAACATAAGGTAAATTAGGTTCCTGGGTTTTCAGTTGAAAATCATTGAGAATAGTTACTTTATAATGCAGCATGTAAAAATTGTCTTTTTCTTTGATGCTCAGAATTACCCTAGCCATTTTAATACAGGAAAAACAGATGTAAAATCATTTGATACTTGACTACTTCAAAAATTAATTTAATCCAAATGTTTATTTAATACTTCTTGCATGAATGGATTATATATGCTATAAAGCCTTTACGTTCCGCTTTTTTTTTAATACCAGCAAATATCATCCTCGTATCTGGCCAATATTGCTTTGGGTTGATCAAAAACTTCTCAATTTCTTCAGGATAGAGAATGCGACCTAAAATAATTAAGATGATATGAATATATATGCATTTATATATATATATGTATATATATATATATATATATATAT
>NC_068989.1:59806832-59808063 GCF_001194135.2 Octopus bimaculoides
TATATATATATATATATATATATATATATATGCACACACACACACACACACATACTAACAGAGATACCTGGTATTACTCAGGATTAAAATAGTATAGTTTTTTACTGTTTTACTTGTTTCGGTCATGTGACTGCAGCCATGCTGGGGCACCGCCTTAAATCAAAGAAATCAACCTCAAGGTTTATTCTTCATAAGCCTAGTACTTATTCTATTGGTGTGTTTTGCCAAACGGCTAAGTTACAGGAACATAAACACAGCAACACTGGTTGTCAAGCGATAGCAGGGGAAGAAACAAAGACATACACACACACGCATATATATACACACAAACATACATATATATACATTGGAGGAAACACACCTTCAGCTCGTTTCATTAATTTCATCCTTTTTACTAATTTTAGTTATTGTTATTTTTTTCTCACCTACCAACAAACTCACTAGTTGACAGCCACTTTACATGTGGTATGAACTATCACCCCACTTTGTATTTATTTTTATTTAACTTTAGACAATAATAGTAATAATAATACATTTATTTTTACATTTATAATAATAATAATAACAACAATGAGAATAATAACATTATAATATTATCTAAAATAACAATTATATCTAACTCCAACGCCAGTTGTTCACACTCTCTCTCCTTCTCTAGTTAGTACAGCAAGTTTAACCCCTGAAAAGTTATATTCGTAGAGTTTTAAGTATATTTATATATATTTACGTATATACTATCGATTTTGTTATCGTAAGCATGTTTATTCTTATTATTTCATCATTTTATAGTTTTGTACCTTGTATTGCCATGTATTTAGTTTAATTACCGTAACTTAATATGATGCAACATTAATTTTCCTTCCTTATAAACGTTTATTTACATAATTAGTCATATATAAAGAATTCATTGGATTCTCTCCCTTCCTCCTTCCAATTACAATAAATTTTTATTACCATTATTATTAACTTTAAGATTTTTCTGCGGTTCATTATGTCTTCCTTTAATTTAAACTCTTAGGATAGCGTTCATAGCCTCTCTCCCTAAACAGCTCCCTGTAAACTAGCGTTCTTGTTTCTAACGGTCATTTAATTTAGCAATATAGTGTTATTCCTCATACGTAACCTTAGCGTTCAGCACAAGCCTTGCATTTGTAATATGGTTCCCTGATGATGAAATTATATGTATATACCAGCATCTCTTACTTCTTTGGAGTAGTGTGCATATAATTTT
>NC_068989.1:59809697-59828250 GCF_001194135.2 Octopus bimaculoides
AGTTTTTTAGACGTCGTGGTATATTGAAGCGATTTCCAATCAGAAGATGGGTCCAGTGTAATCCGTGGGTAGGAGAGGTGCAGCCGGAGGGTATAAAGTTCAGAATCAAACAGTCCAGAAAGAGTAGATCCAGAAGGAAAGAAGGTAGAATCCAAAAGTTCGTAGTGTGTGATGAGAGGAGACAGGATTAGCTGGTGCGACCACGTGAGCGTGTATTATATGTGGGAGAATATACGAAAAAATAACAACAGACGAGGACAGGTGGTGTAAATAACAAAAGGATGTATTAGTATGACGCTCGGGAATACGGAAAGTCTTTGACGTTTCGAGCTATGCTCTTCAACAGAAAGAATACGGAGACAAGGAGAAAAACACGGAGAAAAAAAAATTGAATAGGGATCAAGGGACCCAGTCAAAGGCTTTCTCGAAGTCTGCAAAAGCTAAGTATAGGAGTTTATCTTTCACTAGGTATTTCTCCTGCAGTTGTCGAACCAGGAATATAGCATCAGTGGTGTTTCTACCTGGCACAAAACCGAACTGCATCTCATCTAAGCAGCTTCTCTCTCTAATGAGATGGGCTATGACCCTCTCTGTGACCTTCATCACCTGATCCAGCAGTTTGATACACCTGTAGTTATTTCTATCTAGAGCATCACCTTTACCCTTGTAGCAGTTGACTATGGTGCTGCTACACCAGTCATTGGGTATGACTCCACCATGAACTACCTGGTTTACAATGTGGGTGACTAGGCCATAGCTCACACCACCAGATATTTTAAGCATCTCAGCAGTGATTCCTGATTGGCCGGGGCTTTTCCTAGCTTCGTACCCTTAATTGCTTTATCTACCTGGGAGCTGTCTATTCACATACCTGGTCTCTCTATTGGGTCAACATTTGGCAGGCTCTCCTTCTCCCATTCATTCTCCAAGTTCAGCAGTCTTTCATAATAGCTTCTCCAAGCCTCTTTCTTTTCCAAATCATTAAAAGCAAGTGCACCATCATCCATGCAGACACATTTCCCTTCTGTGACATCACAATTTTCTCTCACACATTGTCTTGTAATCTGATCGAAAAATACCTTAGGAATGAGAACCCATGTTTGAAATTTCCCCAAGACACCTGATGAAGGCTGGAGGGTATATCAGCCGAAACGTATTAACATCAAACAAGATGAGTACAAATATCTGTCAAATGTAAATAATGTTCCCAGACAAGTTTTGTTGCACACCAACAGATGGCAGCACACAGTTGCATGTGCAGTGAGAGCTAGTAGTGACCTTCATGAGGCAGTATGCCAAGTAACATTGCTGTGTTTACTTTGCAAGCTGTGAAATTTGTGTTTTTGTGATCATGTGAATGCTGTAGTCTGCAATTTTGCCATGGACTGGAACAAAGAGCCAATGTGAAATTTTCTGTTAAACTTGGGAAGTGTGCTACGGAGACATTGAGCATGCTTCAGCAAGCTTATGGCAATAAGGCAATGGGTTGTACACAATGTTTTAAGTGGTATGGGCACTTCAAAAGTGGAAGAATATCCCGGGAAGATGATGAGCGATCTGGAAGACATGCAGCAAGTGTCACCTGGAAATGTGGTATTGTGTATCAAGAATTCGTCGAAGGCCAGACCATCAGTCATGAGTTCTACTGCAATGGTTTGAAGTATCTGATGGAGGACCCTCGGCAAAAGTGACCGGATCTGTGGAACGCGAATAATTGGATTCTTCATGTCAACAATGTACCCTGTCACTGAGCTCTCCTCACTCATGAGTTTCTTGCCAAAAACAACATGGTATCACTTCCACACTCACCGCATTCCCCAGATTTAGCACCTGTGGAATTCTGTCTCGTCTCCAAAATGACAATGCAGCTCAAAGGTCGCTGTTGTTAAGATCCAAGTGAACTGCAGAAGGTCCTCAACCACTTATGGAAAACGACTTCCAGGCCAGATTCCAAAAGTGGCAGGAATGCTGGGTCTGGTGTATTGCTGCACAAGATGGCTATTTAAAAGGAAATGATGTTAAAACTTACATAAATAGCCTATTTGTTTTATTAAACATAAATAGTCCAGGAACGTTTTGATACCACCCCATAATTCACCATGGAAAATTTTTTTCCTTCAATTCTCACAATTGCTCAAATATGAAATCATATGATACTTACCATCCTTAAAGTTCTCAAAAGTTAATTTAAACCAAACATTTTGTACTAATTCTCCTTACATATATAGATCATATATGCTTTTAACATATTAAAATCTCTATCTTTCTTCATACCAGCATATATTATCCTTGTAGAGGGTAAAAATTTCTTTGGGTTTTTCAAAAACCTCCTAAGTTCGTCATGTTGGTAAATATAACCTAAAAATGAATTTATATATAAATGTAAAAATTATATGTGCTTGTGTGTATATATATTGGGTTATCCCATAAATAATGCGGGTTTTTTTATACTTCTTTTATTTTTCAAAATTAAGATAAATGAAGTTCTTTTTCAATCTAAAATATACTCTCCTTCATTTTCTACAATGCTCTTCCATCTATCTGGTAGACTTGCAAGGCCCCTCTTCCAAAATTCACTTGTCTGTGATGAAAAATACTCCTCCAGTACTGTTCTGACCTCACTTACAGAATTCATATTTTTTCTGTCCAAATGATTTTGAAGACTGCAGAATAAATGATAATCGGATGGAGCAATGTCCAGTGAATATGGTGGGAAGGGCAAAAAAAAGTTTATTCATGAGACTTGACAGCAAAGAAGAGCACACATTTGCTCTCTGTCCATGATTAGACTTGGAACCCATTGAGCCAATTTGATGATTTTTCCAATGACATGCAGGTGTCAATGACAGGTTGAATGACTAAATCCAAGCTTCTCTGCTAGTTCCTCAACAGTTACGATAAGATTTTGTTCCACCATGGTTTGCAGGACATCCTCATTGAGCTCTACAGATCTTCCAGGACATGGCTCATCTTCTAGGCTGTAGTTCTGGCTCAGAATTTCTGAAATCACTGTTGACACTGGTTTACACTTATTGTCCCATCCCCATATATCATCGTCATCATCATCCAGTGTTTTAAATCCGGGTTTGTCCCATTAATGGGGGTGACTGGATCTACCACAATGCCATAGCAACCGAGGTAGGCAGGTGCAGCCCATCCCAACCTTTGGGCTGGCTGGTGCCCATTCTCCCTTGCTATCTTGAGGCTTTTTTGAAGCTGGATTTTCTGTAGGGAGCATGCCCTTGCTTACCCCCAACCTCAGTTTCTAGACATGAGTGGTCTTGAGACCAAAGCCTCTACCATGATTTTCAAGAAATGTAGTGGAAAACTAGCTCAGGAAGGCATAGATACTACTCCCTGAGACCCCTTTAAGTGCTCCCCTACCTAATATACTGCATTAATATTCCTCACACTTTTCATTGTGTTGGTGCCTTTATTGAACTCATAAAGCGAAATAAGCTGAATATGCTCCTTTGTCACTACCATTATAGCTTTGAAAAAAATAACCATTAAAATCAAACTGCACTCTTCAAAACTTGCACTGAGAATAAGTACAAGATAAGTTACTACCTGCTTTTACAGCAAGTTGATGCAGTTTATCCTGTCCCCTTCCAACTTTTAGTTCATGCAATTGAAAAAAACCACATTATTTATGGGATGACCCTATATATTGTTTATATCAGTGTCTACCCCTTGCACCCAAGTCTTTAAACCTTCCCAATAACTTATCTTTGTCACTTCCATTCCTCCATCACACTTCTAACTATGGCACTATCTTCTTAGTTGCTGTAATTATATGAGAATAGAATTGCACATATTTCATCCCTCATTTGTACTGCTGGTTACCCCCACCCCTTTGTCATCCATCATTTATTATTATCATCATTGAGTGAGAGAACAGTACATGCCATCAAAGTAACACTGGGGTAAAATATACAAAGCCCAGTATACCCATCATGACTACCCATCTGATAAGGGTATACCAGTATACCAGGCACATGCATCACAACCATATGTATGCGACATAGTGATCTCATTTTGAAGTAAGCAGTGCATGACCAGGTGGGGCCCAGTTAGAATTTTCTTCAGGTCAAATATCCTATTCCACTCTAAAGGTCCCTGAATAAGAGTTGTTTAAGGATGTTGAACAAAACACCCATGTTTCCAGAGGTGAATTATTCAAAATTCCTCTCAACTCGTGGCTATGATGCCCCCCACCACTACCACCATTGCTTTTGCTCATGATCAGAGATGCACATATGGACATGCTCAACTGGTTAAGGTCAGACAACTGACAAGCAAATTTGTGGTATTGAGCAGAATATTTGCTGTAGCCCATCTTTTATACCAAGACAAAACATGTACATGATAACACTTCCAATCAGCTAAAATCAGAAGCCACACCTGGTACTGCATCAGAGCATTTATTATTAACAATTATTCAAACCCCAAAGAATTCCTCTCAACACATGACTATGATCCTCCCCCACTACTTCTGCTCATGATCAGAGAGCAACATATTATTATTATTATTATTTTGGATTGGCTTAGGTTCAGTCTTATTCTTGGTAGGATTTATGTGGGTAGTGGGTTACTTCCTGTAACCTTAGGTATCCACAAGTCTTCAACAGTCTTTCAAGTACTTAGAACCCTCCTGAAAATCCTTGTTGTCCCTAAGAGACAAACTTTTTGTAGAAGCCCTACTGGGCATTCTATTCCAATTTCCTTCAGCCATCTGCTTACTGTTCCCAACACACCAATTATTATAGACACAAACCTTTACTGTTCTCATACTCCAAATTCTTTGTATTTCAAATTTTAAGGGATTGTATTTTTTTAGCTTTTCATTTTTCAAACGGGCATGTTGAGTTGATCAGTAAGCAACTTTGCTTTTCCTTATCTATAATTATTATGTCCAGTTCATTATTTTCTAACTTCTTGGCCATTTGAATAAGTGAGTCCCACAAAATCTTACATTTCTCCCACTCCAGTACTCTTTTGACTTAGTGATGATACCAAGTGTTTCCAACTTCAAATCTCCATTTCTGGCACAGTTTCCAGTGTAAAACATTTACAACCTGGTCATGCCTCAATTTCTTATACTCTTCTTGTGCCAACTTGGGGCATTCTGTCACAATTTGTGCCACTGTTTTTATCACTTGATCTTGGGCTGCTACAATTAAGTTCTCTGAGTTGTTGTTGTTATTATTATTATTATTATTATTATTATTATTATTATTATTATTATTATTATTATTATTATATTTTAAAAGGATTGATGTAACTCTTCACAAAAGTAAACAGTCAAGACACCAATAATAATAATAATAATATTCCTAAAAAAAAATAATAATAATAACATATACATTCATCTCTATTTTTGTTAGCAGTTGTATGTAGTATGTCAATATGTTTGTATGCAGTGTAAATTAACCATATATAAGCAAATTGTAAATACCTTGCAACTGCTGCAGTAATTATGAATTGTTAATTGAACTTTAGATATGTATTATTGTATAACTTGGGCCTTCCACGTAATGGTTTTTTGTCAAGCGTTTCACCTCCAGCTGTTCTCATCACATGTGTATGTGTAGATGTATGTGTGTATTTAATAACATATGTAACAGGCGCAGAAACACACACACACTCACAGGCACACATTCATATACAAAATGTGATGATACACACGCATACACTCTCACATACAGTCACATACATGTAGTAAGAGAGACACATACAGACATACATTCATGCATATCAGTTGTGACATGTGTATATGTATTTTTCATTTATATTTATATAAGGGCATTACTACAGAATAATGCCACACACTAGACTTCCAAAATAAACACATTTTTATCGAATGCGAGGAAAAGCAACTCTTAAAAGAAACCAACCTTTTTAATTGGAAGTCTAGTGTGTGGCATTATTCTGTAGTAATGCCCTTATATAAATATAAATGAATAAATATATTCTTGGGAATAAAAAAATGATGGTTTTTTTTCCCTTATGAATTTTTTTCACGCTAGCTTCCTGATAAAATTCTTGTAAAAGATTTTTATCCCATTATTGAATTAATTGTGTATATGTATGTATAGATGTGTGTGTGTTTAATAATGTACCTAATGCGGAAATACACACACAGTCAGAAAAACATACACATTCATACACCCACACACATACATTCAGAGATACATACACACTCATATATGTGACATCGTCGTCATGATATAAAACATCCTTTACTATCTCATACGTATCGAACACGCAAACACACACACATAAAGTGAAACAATACTCTTATCACATTAGAATTAAAAGTGAAAGAATAAAATTGCAACAATATTATATCACACAAAGAAGTTAATTTGTAGACAGAAATTACAAACTCCATTTCAGCATATTAACTGTAGAAGAAAATAGGTTGGGTGAACAAACTTAAGCCACTTTAGGATATCTTTTTCTAATGCATGAATATTCAGTGGCATGGTTGAATTCTCATTGGTTAGTAATGAAGGCTTATCGGCTGTATCCCAACAGTTTTCAATAGAGAGGGAAATGTAAATAGTGTATTTAAATAGACAGAGTGCAAAAAATTTTAAATAAGTAATGTTGTAGGGGGAACATACAAATAGCATGATGACAGAGATATTTACACACGACAGAGAGAGAGAGAGAGAGAGAGTGAGTGAAAGAAACAGACATAGACTTAAAGAGGGAGAAAGAATTGCAGAGGATGTAAATGAGAAAGAAAAGAGATAAACAGAGAGAGAAAAGGGAGAGAATTGTTTGAACACTGCAGAAGTCAAAGAGAGAGAATCGGTTGGAAACTGCAATTTTTACAGAAAAACTCATGTGAAAAACCTAGTCAGTTTCTCACATTACATGGGAACTCTGGGCAAAATGTTATAGTCCATGACTATCCTTGGCACGTAAGTAATGTGTGTGTAAAGTTTGGTAAAAATTGGTTGAAAACTGTAGAAATACATACATACTACACACACACAAACATGCACACACACAAACATGCACACACACACACAAACATGCACACACACACACATCCTTTGTTTTATATATAGATGTCAAAAATTATTGATATTGCAAGCTAAACTAATATAGCAAAATAGTAGAATAGTCTAAACAAATGCAAACTTCTGACTAAAATTTCAAAATTAAAGAATAATTACCCATGTGTGCATCATCTACGATATACATCAAACCAGTATCTTCATCAGTCTCACCACATATAATCAGTAGATATGGGCTTAAACGTTTATATAATTTCTCACCAGCTTTCAAAATCCTCCTAAAATGTAGATGATGGTGAACAAAAGTGAGGACATATATTAAACTTAAAATAAAGATTCTCTTTAAAACTATTTGCAAACTAAAAACAAATTGAAATTGTATTGAATAATTTCTCAACAGTATTTCCATATAACTTGTGATTTATTCCAGCAGTCCTTCTTATAAATGTAAAGCAAGACGGTTTATCTTAATTTTCTACTACATAAAAAAATACTTAAACATTATATCTCATATTTTATATTCAAATATTCTGAAATTAGTTTTTTGTAAGTGTGGGCTAGAGACAGAGACAGAGATACAGAGCATCTATGGGACATAGATGGCTAGACAGACAGATAGAAAGGCAGTCAGGTTATTCAAAAGTAACACATTTTAAAGAATCCTTTCTAAAATTAGACCAACACAAGTATTTGCAGAAGGCCTTCTGTAGGAAAGACTAAGACATTCCTAAAAGTCAGAATAGTAAAACATGGAAAGCCTTAATGAGAGGAGAAACATTTACGTCAGGAATAGCTGAATGTACTTTTCTAAAAATAAAGTTAAAAATCTGGAAAATTATCACTCTTTTTTTTAAGCGCATTGAAGTTGTCATCTTCAAATATATTATACAATTGTTCAAATATAAAATTGTATTCTTCAGAGCTTAAAAATCTTATTTCTTACTGTTGTGTTGCTCTCTTAAAAATGGTATTTCCATCTGCAGTTCCCAAACAGGTATCTGAAGCAGCAATAAGATGAGAAAATTTGAATTATTATCATATCAAGGACAGGAATGTTTTCTTTTATTACATTATGATAGCATCATTGATTAGTAGAGTTTAAAGGTGATGAAATTCTTGCAAAATATTTTTGAATAGACAAAAGGCCATCTTTTATTGAAGCGGAGACACAATTCATTGAAGGATGTTATATTCAGGATGCAAAGCAAATTAGCTTTTATTACCAAAATAATAATTAGAAAGTTGAGGTATTCTAATGTTAAAACAGATATTTTCCATTTTGTTGTTAAGATAATGTAAATGCATATTTTTTGGAACATGTAATAATATGTAATATATTGTTACATTAATTGTTTGTTAACTACATATAAGATATGTTACTGAGTGTCACGAGTCAAAAACTTGAACCATTGAGATGGTAACTATGTCATTATTCAACCTGCTGCAAATAACAACCAAATGCCTCTCAAATCACATTCTACTATTTTTTAAAAAGGAAGGAAACACTGAATGACATGGTCTAGATATACTGTGCTTGAATATACCATTGATGGTCACAGTTGAGTGGTCTTTGATCATAAATCTGCTCAATCAATGAGAATACAACAAATTAAAACTAAAAAGTGGTTTTGTTGAATCTTACTCTAAATTTATTTTTCATTAAAAAATGGATATGATACAGGAAACTTTTATTTAAATGTATTAGAAATTAAAACTTATCAAAGCTCAAAACTAAGTTGGCCTGCAGTATTCCAGATGATTCAACATCTCCATTCCTACATACATCTTCTCCTTAACATATGTACCCAGAATTCATCCATCAGAACCATAAGATTTAATTCAAAAATGACCTTGCCCAGAATAATAGGATTCTTTTCTTCTTATACTGCACTAATATTATATATTTTATTTTCCCCCTTTTTTTTATTAAAATTACTTTATTTCTTTATTGCTGACTGGGGGCTAAACATAGAGGGGACAAACATTGGGCAGACAAAGGGATTAAGTCGATTACATCAAACCTCCATTACGTAACTTATTTTATCGACCCTGAAAGGATGAAAGGCAAAGTCGACCATGGTGGAATTTGAACTCAGAATGTAGCAGCAGATGAAATACTGCTAAGCATTTTGCCAGGCATGTTAACGATTCTGCCAGCTCACCACCTTATTTAAAATACTTATTGAACTAAAATTTATCAATGCAGACCACAATCGTCCTTTCTATAATGGTGTTGCAGTTGCACTGCTTCTGAGAATTTCTTTTAATGTCTGTATATGGAAAATTTTTATTTTCATATATAACATATAAACATGTACATCTTTTAGAACATTGTCATTTTATAAGCTTTTGGTGACAAATTTTTAAATTAACATAAGCATTTATTTACGTGGGAGAAGATTACCAGAGAACTTTCATCTAATTCTTCCAAATCTTTCTGTTAGAACTGTGTCAAAACCATTTGTGGGGAAATTTTTTCATCACAACAACTAGTCACACACCACAAGTTTTGATGGAACCTACTGAAGCAAGCCAGCATGCTTGCAGCATTACCACAGGCGATGGTGAGGCTTAGACATTGGGAAGGCCAAGCACCCTCACAGGCATCACCTGGCACCTCAGTGAGGCAAGCTACCAATGTTGACAAGAACTCTGCAGTTAGTGGCCCAGTCCCTCCAAACGTCTCAAATGCCACAGGCTGGAAGAGATAGTTCACTGTCAGATCCTGATATTTCAGAGTTTTCTTCCATTTGGCTATGGAAGCAGTGACCCTCCCATTAACTGCAGCATCCAGGATGTGGGAGGGACAAAAGGAGTCACAGACTGTGGCATCCCAAATGAGGCACCTACCTTTAACCCAGGGATAGAGGATAAGACCATCTGGTCTCTTACCATCACTTTTGGATAACCCCAACAGAACTGAGGGGATATTAATCCGAGCCAGGGTTGGCTTAAGGATTAGGTTTAGCTTGGTGTGACAAGTGAAGCGACCAGCATTTAGGTAGCAAGACAGACCTTGAAGACCTGTTGGGTTGAGGGGCCTACCACAGCAGCATCCAAGTCCCCTACAGATATCAGCTCCTACTCTGAGTGTGACGGAGATGCAGAGATCATCTAGACAGACTGAGTAGACCTCTAATGTTGGCTACAGGCAGGGCGTCAATCCAGTCCCCCGAGAATCTTGCACTAGCTGAAAGTAGACGACACCTTGAAAATTGATCAGATTGATCAAGGTGAGAGCTGAAAGTGGCACCTGGATGCAGACTGTCCCATACTCTCTCTTTCTGTCTATCCTCCACTGTAACCAGAACTGACAAACCCAGCTCTCTCCCCTGTAATAGAACTTCATCCATCTCCCTGTTGGAATTAGTCCATGCTGGAGAGGTGAGAATGTTGCCTTCTAAAGGGGAGCAAGTGTGGATGGAGAAAAAACAACAGGGAAGACATAACGATGAGCACTTGCGCAGACCTAGACCCTCAAACCATTTGGGCAAAGCAGCTTGGTCGCGAGAGTCTGGAGAGAGTTTGACATTGACAAAGCATTCAAGTTTCCTGAAGATTAGGTAATTAGAGTATTAGAGGGTCAACAGGAATCTGTAAGAGGGACTAACTCTCAGAAAATACAATAGATTAGGAACTGACAAGTAATTCCTAAGTATCAAAAGACTTTGCTGGGGCTCACTTCAAGGCTTTAAAAGTTGTTCAAGGTTAGCCATTTTGGATTTAAAGATGGACTCGAAAGCTAGGTCAGTAATTGGGGCTGTAAGAGAGCACCACACTGATGAAGGAGGAATTGCTATTGAGGGGAGGGAGTCAACAAATAGTTTAGCAGTCTGCTCATGCAAAGCTGGGTGGTTGAGGTGCCAGAGCTTGCATTTGAAGCTGTTAACACTAAGACCTCTCTGACCAAGTTCCTCAATCATTGTCCTCACATTTGCAAGTACCTTGTCAGGAGGGCTTCCCAAACAAGCATCATTGAGGTGCCAGACATTTAGTTCTAGGTCGGCTCCTATCTAGGTAACATCATTAATACCCAATGCAAATTGGGCAGGACTAAGTGGATCACCCTGTTAGACTGCAGAAGCAGATAGAGTCTAGCAGGGCTCCTGATAGGCTTGCCAAGCAAAGTGATAAAGTGGTGGGCAATTTTCCCTTACTGTGTGGAGGTTGATGTCTCGACTGATGGAGTTAAAAGCATTCTTAAGGTCAAGTTTGAGGATCACCTTTGCGGACTCAGAGGGCAAATTGGTGAAAGCCCTGGTGGCATAATACAGTTATCAATTAAAGAGTTATCAACCCCTCTTCCATATAGATGCTGTCACTTGAACAATTTGCCTTAAATGTCAACCAATTAACTTTATAAATTTAGTCAAGTTTGTCTACTATAGAGAGACAAGATAATTAATGTTTTGAGCAAAACCATTTGTCTTTGAAAAAAAAACAAGTTTGTAAATGTTTATAATAAAACTGAGAATATAACATTCAATAACTCTATCCCAGAAACTTTATCTACTGCTAAACAAATACTTGTATTATAGTTACTTACCAAAATTTATGACCATGCAGAGAAATACTGCTAAAACAATGAGCTTCATGATTTCCTAAAACAGAAAAAAAAAAAACATACTTTTTTTCCACATTACAATTACTGAAGTAAGCATCAAGGATTGGTATGTTGACTGTGGTTGTGAAGTAAAAATAATAAAAATGTCCTATGAAAGAATAAATTAATGAATTTCCTTTAAAAAATTGATTTCAAATTTTGGTACAAGGCCAGCAGTTTTGGGGGAGGTAGTAAGTCAATTACATTGACCCCAGTACTCAACTGGTGCTTATTTTATCAACCCCAGAGGGATTAAAGGCTGAGTTGACCTTGGTGGAATTTGAATACAGAGTGTAAAGACAGACTAAATGTTGTTAAGTATTTTGCCCAACATGCTAATGATTCTATCAACTAATTGCCCAAGTTTCCTTTCAAATATTAAAATATGTTTATCTTCATAAAAACTACAATTGTCAGCTTAACAGTAACAATTCCAGGAACATTGTGTAAGCAATAACAAGAAATCGGTTGGTGAACACAAATGCATCCCTGTAATTAAGTGTGTGTAGTGTGTGTGTGTGTGTGTGTGTGTGTGTGTGTGTGTGTGTGTGTGTGTGTGTGTGTGTGTGTGTGTGTGTGTGTGTGTTACATTAAACAACTTAATGGTTGTAATTCTCTTTATAAGTGACCAACTAAAGTAGCCATCAATGGCAATGGTGTTTGTTATTGCTGACCAGCTGCAGTGGCTCATTTCTATCACTGCTGCTGTGATTTGATGCCAGGCACCAAATAAATTACCAGTCTTTGTCTTTATGGCAGTCCATTAGAAAAAAGTCACAAATAACATGATCAAGAGGATTAAAAGGATATGCTTGGTTTTGTTACTCACCTGTAGAAGAAATTAAATTAAAAACGCCAGATTGCAAATGTGCTGAGATTTAAAGTCAGTGAACCAAGAGTTCAGGTTTCAAATCCAGACTAGACCTCTTATTACAAATAGATAGATGTTGCCAAGAATACAATACAAATGAATCTAAAGGCTTGGTCATTGGTGACACAAGTATATTAAACTTGAACCTTAATTCAAATCAACATTATGTTTATTCTTTCTACTTGCCATTTTCCTACTACTCATTATAAATGGAATTTAACCAGATAAACTTCTCCATTTTGAGAGAGTCTAAGAATGATATGGTTACTTCCTCTCATTATTAGTGGTCCTGTGATAGTTCCATACTTCTTTGCCATCAATATCACATCCTGTACAAATGTTTAATCTTAATATACATCCTGAGAAACCTATGTTTATGGTTCCTTAGCAGAAAGCAGTATGAATAGACCATCCTTTAAATGTTGGGATTGTTTAATTAAGTGTTTCATAATTTGATTTTCTTTCTAACTGTATGAAATACAAGTAATTCACCATCATCATTGTCATTGTTATTACTGTTATTGTCATCATTGTAATCATCATCATCATTGTTGTCATCATCACCCTTGTTTTAACATCTGCTTTTCCATACTCAGACACATGAGACTACTTTGTGGTAGAGTTTTCTAAGGTCAGAAACCCTTCTTTATGCCAACCTTTTCCTGTTTCTATGCAAACTAATAAATTTCTCAGTCTCTCAAACAAAAAAAAAAAGCTCATACTGGGTTACATTGAGAAAATGGCACCATTTATAAGAGCCTAGAAAAATGCTGCGGGGAAATGAATTTTAACTCAAGTACTTTTCTCAAATAAATCACCTATGTAGATCAGTGGTTCTCAGCTGGAGGTCCATACGGCTTTTGGGGGTCCATAGAAGATTTTGTTTGTTAAAAATTATGCACAAGAAATTACTTATAATTCTACAATACACAAAATATTTAAACACTTTTTTAATACACTACCTGATAATATATAATTATAGGGATATAATGGGATTTTTAAACATCAAATAACTATGAGGGGTCCACCTGAATAAAATAGCCATTAAAGTGGTTCACAGGCAAAAAGTAGTTGAGAACCACTGATCTAGATGGTACAAACATATTAATCTCTTGTAAGGAACAACAATTTTGAGGCAACTGAGCCAACCTGATTGATAACTCACATTTAGATGGTGGGTGGGGGGGTCCCCCATACTTGGAAAATCCAATTCTAATCTACAAAAAATATTAACATTTTGATTCCTTGTTAATTGATATATTTCAATAATCCTTCAAGAGCACTCCTGAATCTCTATAGCAACAGACATAGGTAAATATATGAAGAATATTTTATGTTCCCCTAATATAAAGTGCTCTGTCAAAATCTTTAATAAGTTGCAACATTGAAAAAGAAACCAGAAACTTTTTGTTTTGCCAAACTCATAGTATCATATTGGTTTCAAATTTTGGCACCAGGCCAGCAATTTTTGGGGAGGGGTAAGTTGGTTGCATCAACCCTTGTGATCAACTGGTATTTATTTCATTGACCCAAAAAAGATAAAAGGTGAAGTCAACATCAGTGGAATTTGAACTTAGAATATAAAGATGAGTAAAATTCCACTCAGTGTCTTGCCTAGCATACTAACAATTTTGCCAGCTCACCACCTTCACTCAGAGTATCATATTATATGCATTCTTAAATTGACAGTTAGAGTAGTATGTATCCTGGACTATGGGCTCTTAACCACAAATATAGTACGAACGAGTGGTATTTGTTTATTGACTCATCAAAAGTAATCTTGAAAGCAGTTTTACTCCACAATAGAAATTAGTTCCCTTCTATTCTTCTGGCCCATGCAGCTAATGTGAATGAAACATATAAGAGTATGAAGCTTCTGTTGCAAAAAATTAAGTACAAAGAACATAAGTGGAATATTTGTAGTGACCTAAAGGTTGTGGCACGTTTACTAGGAATGCAGCTGGGTTGCACCAAGTTTGGTTGCTTTTTCTGTGAATAGGACAGTCAGGAGAAGAAAAATCATTATGAAAAGAATGTGTGGATGAAGCAATCTCTGTCTCCTAGAATGTCATCAATCCTCCCTTTGCTGATTCTGAGAAAATTTATCTGCCTCCTTTACATATGAAGCTAGGGTTAATGAAGAATTTCATCAAAGGTATGAATAGAACTGGTAAGAGATTCACATCTTTGAAAACCAAATTTCCAAGAGTAAGTGATGCAAGATTCAAAGAAGGTATTTTTGTTGGGCCACAGATTAGGGAGCTGATGAGAGACCAAAAGTTTGATTAAGGGTTCGATGAAGTTGAAAAAGCTGTGTGGCTGTCATTTAAGAAAGTTTGCAGAGAATTTGGTGGGAATCACAGAGCAGAGAACTATTCTGACATTGTGAAAGATCTATGATATCATACAAGACCTTGAGATGCAATATGAGCATAAAAATCCACTTCTTGAACTCTCACTCGAACTTTTTCCCTGCAAATTTTGGGGCTGTCAGTGACAAGCACGGTGAGAGGTTTCACCAGGATATTCTCAACATGGAAACCCAGTACCAAGGAAAGTGAAGCGTTTCTATGTTGGCTGATTATTGTTGGTCACTAAAAAGGGATGTTCCAGAAGCTAAATGCAATCGAAAATCATACACGCCTCTATGCTTTAAAGGCAAGTTTCCTTGTCATATCAGCCTAATTTTTGAATTCATGAAATGCAATTGTTTAACAATTTACATATGCTATCACAGAAAAATTATGACTTATACAAAAACAATCTGAAAACTCACTTGAATTCTGCAGATAAAATGCTATTAAGTTCACCTACTTTTGTTTGTGGGACAGAATTTTTCATTTATTCTGTTGACCAATCATAATTGTCAGCCTTATTTCTGTATTAATATAGTACATTTATTGTATAATTTAATTACTCTGTCACATAAAAACCATACCTGACAGAAAAATTCTAGAAACAGATTCAAAATCTGCATTAAAAGTACTATAAAGTTTACTTTCTTTAGTTCATGGGACAGCAAAAAGTTCAAATTTTGTTGACCAGTGTTATTAGTGAAGAGTATATTTGAATTTTCATGCTTGAAATACTCCATCAATTTTTAGACAATAATGTGAACACTCTTTACATTTCATTAAGTGGAGCACAACATATTTTCTGAATGAATTATTGTACATTAGTTATCATTTATTTTAATACCTTATTGTCAATTAATGTTGTTGTTGTTGGCACTCCGTCGCTTATGACGTCGAGGGTTCCAGTTCATTCAATCAACGGAACAGCCTGCTCATGAAATTAACGTGCAAGTGGCTGAGCACTCCACAGACATGTGTACCCTTAACATAGTTCTCAGGGATATTCAGCGTGACACAGTATGACAAGGCTGACCCTTTGAATTACAGGCACAACAGAAACAGGAAGTAAGAGGGAAAGAAAGTTGTGGTGGAAGAGTACAGCAGGGTTCGCCACCATCCCCTGCCGGAGCCTCATGGAGCTTTAGGTGTTTTCGTTCAATAAACACTCACAACGCCCAGTCTGGGAATTGAAACCGCAATCCGATGGCCCTAACCACTGGGCCATTGCGCCTCCACTGTCAATTAATAATACTCTATCATCTTAAAAAGGACGGACACATCATTATGTAACCTTAGTATATTGTTTGATAAGAAGGATGGTCAAGGCTGGAAGATCTTTAATCAGAGGTCAAACTCAGTGGAGTTGATAGTTTTGGGACATTATGTATTGAAATTGGGTGTCCCTTTCCTTAAATTTAACATACTCTCAACTACAGGAAACACAATGTGACCATCCTGTGCGGTCCATACATTCCACACCCCATGCTATGCCATTGTGTTAGCTTGATCAAGGCTGAACTGGGGCCAAGCAAAAGCCTCAAGTTAACCTTATAATGCTGTTTTTTGATATCTACTATATGCCACTCATGTAGGCTTGTAAAATGATTCCTTTGCAAATTTTGTCGCTGAATTGGAGCAAACAACAACACCCACAAGTTGGTCTTATAATGTTGATCATAACTTTTTTTTATATTATCTACCATATGCCACTGATGTAGACTTGTAAGATAATTCCTTTGCAAATTTTGTCATGTCATAATAAATTCTCAGCTATACCAAGTCACAATTAAACTACAATTCTCAATTGAAACTACATTTTCTTTGTATCATTTATGTTCTTTAGAAACAAAAGCAGTCTCACAAATGTTTATATGCTCTCCTATAATATCTTGGTTTCGTGTCATTTGGTTGATAAAAATGGAATACCACTTTGATATTGTAAATAATTTTTCATTCTATTTTACTTTTGCTGTCATTGTAAATGTTAGGGTGTTTTTACGAGAAGTAAACAGGAAATAAACTGTCATTTCATTTGGTTTCAGGATCAAAAATTCTGTGTGGCCCCACTGTGTTATTCGCTTTTTCCTGAGCTGTACCTTATGAATTAAATTGTATGTGCTAAAACTATGTGGAAATCCATCAGACTCCTGTTTTGGGACGGAAGACTTAATTCCTTGCCACCACTAGGCCTTTGAGTTTCTTTAGTGGAGTTGAGCGTATTGTAAGTATTGGGGCCAGATTTAAAGACAACCAATGTCCCTTTACATTAGTAGTTTCCAAGACCTGAAAAAAAGGGCCATTGTTGCTCCATCACATCTCCTGACTAAGTCCTCTGATTACCCAATTTAAGCAATATATTTAGTTTGTAAAATCACTGCTTAAATTTCAATATATACTATCTAAGGAGGTAGGTTATGGACATTGTTTCTTTTGGTCACTCATAGTTCTAAATAAAATAGAGAGAGAGAGAGAGAGAGAGAGAGAGAGAGAGAGTAAAGGACAGATATAAAAGAAAATAAATCAACACAGAAAGTGTAAACTAAATTAAAAACTCACTTTGACAGGTCAGCTGTGCAGAGACTATCAAGTAACTTGGAAGTTTATGTGAAAAATTCTTTCTGCTCCTGTATTTTACAGCAGTGCAGGAAAGTAAAGCAAAAGAGACTCTAAAGTAACTTGTGTGAAAAATTCTTTGTTACCAATTATATTAACTTGTCTTCTTCTGTTGTCATTTTTCCATTGGTTATTCATTTCCTGTTTACTTTGATAAGAACATACCTCATACTTACAATGACGTTATTGTAATTTTATATTTTTATAAAATAAAATGGAAATGAAAATTACAGGAGATAAGAAGTTTTGGATATAGAAAAGATGGTCATGGCTGGAAGGCCTTTAATTATAAGTTGATTGAATAAAATTGGAATGTACTGGATTTTTAAAAAAATTATTTTTAACTTCACATCAAGTCTGATCAGTCAGTCATAGCTGTGACCATTCTGTCTTTTTGGATGTATATAGAACTATGTCATATAATGTGTTGTTTATTTATGTCACTGTAAATATGAGGTGTGTTCTTATCAAAGTAAACAGGAAACAAATAACAAGTGTGTAACTTGAGAGAGATTTTGCTGCTACTCCTGATGGGTTGAATGACCGTAGAGGCTCTCTCTGTAAGCTCTGCTTGAGTACAACAAAACCCCACTTGGACAACCCTCCCCTAGGACAAAACCCCCATAGTTAAAGTGTGAAAGTGGACAAAACCCCCTTGGTTATATTCTTAGTTTTTTTCCCCTTTTTAATTGTTTCAGTGATCAAACTGTGGCCATGCTAGAGTACTGCCTTGAAGAATTTTTTTGTTGAACCCCAGAATTTTTTTTTCCTTTTTTCTTATTGCAGTTATTAGACTGCAGTCATGTCAGGACACTATCTTGAAGAATTTTTAGACAACTGTATTGAACCCAGAATTTTTTTTAAGCCTGATCAAAACCACCTCAGTGATATACTTCTTTTTTTTTTTTCTCTTTGTACTTGTTAAATCGTTAGATTCCGGCCATGTTGGGGCACCGCCTTGAAGAATTTTTAGTTGAATGTATCAACCCAAGAATTTTTTTTTACGTAATTTTCAACCAGCACATGAAGTTAAGCCAAGAAGGTCTTTCCACTTGCTAGAAACAATAGCCAAATCTCTTGA
>NC_068989.1:59828965-59829221 GCF_001194135.2 Octopus bimaculoides
TGTATATATATATATGCATATAGGGGTACAGGATGTCACAAAATGTAAACAACATGAAATGCGTAAACATGGAATACAAACTTTTGTATGCAAACAACGAAAGAAACAAATGGAAACAAGACTCAAAATGTGGAAAAGATGAACAGCCGACAACTGATGAAGGGTCGTTCTTTATGTTACTTGTCTTGTTTTCCATTTGTTTTTTTCATTCTTCACATACAAAAGTTCATATTCCAGGTTTGCGTATTTCATGTTG
>NC_068989.1:59829363-59849541 GCF_001194135.2 Octopus bimaculoides
ATATATATATATATATATATATAAGGTGTAGAAGTGGCTGTGTGGTAGGAAGCTTACTTCCCAACCATGTGGTTCTGGGTTCAGTCCCACTGCATGGCACCTTTGGCAAGTGTCTTCTACTCTAGCCTCAGGCTGACCAAAGTCTTGTGTGTGTTGTTCTGAGTCATGACACAAGTTTGATCTATCAACTCGCTCACAGGGCATGGTGTGGATACCCAGCAGCTGCTACAAACTTATTGAGATGTGATCAGGAAATTCAGTCACAAAGGCCAACCTCACAACACTCTTTATTGCCTTGCAGGAAATCCCTGCTAAAGCCACCAATCTCCTAATCTCACTCACATAGTCATCGACCTGTTTTCTGGTCTACCTCATGCTTCTGAGCTTACTATACACCTTAAAGGCTCCCTCCATGCAAGCAACTTTCAGCTGTTCCTCGATCTTTTTAATCTTTTGCTGATCATCTTCTGACATCTCTAGATACAAGCTCAGCACACTACCTTCTAAATACAACGGTAGGAGGCTGGCTATGTCTTGTATCCTCTGCTATTTTGCTACTAGCTTCACCTCCTTTATCCAGGACACCACATCGCCTTGGCCGGAGAATGGTCTCAACATGATGTTGCCAAGTCTAATTTTCAATGCCATATTTTACCATGGACATTAGATTGGGTTTTTTTTTGGATGCTATGCAATGAGCCAAAATAGCTTGTGGTATGAAGGGGAAATTAGGAAAAAGGAGAATTGAGGCTTTCTTACCAGTCGATTTGGAGTGAACATTCTCTCACCACCCAAGTAGTCATTTCCTTCTGTTGATTGTACACACACATCTTGACTTCATGCTGTCTGGCTGCACTCTGCCCTCTTCCTGTCTCTGCTGCACATGCTCTCTTCAGCACTTCTGTCCTCAGGGACTCATGACAAGGCCTACCCACTCTCCCACTTCTGCCTTCACCACAGCTTCAACTTAATACCACAAGGGTGAAGAAAAATTAAAGCATACAAACCAATCAGGCATAGGGTCAAGGTTTAGGATTCGCTGGCTATGGCTAAAGGCCAAAGGGAGGTGGGGGCAGAAGTACATAGAATTTAGGGGTATTCTGTGGATATTGGTTGAAAGTTGGGTAAGGGTACGAAGGCAACTGAATAATAAGATCATACTTTTATGGAATTGTAGTGTTAGTAATAGTGGAGTACTCACTCGTAAGAGGTTTGGATAGTATGTTCTATCTATTATTTAACAAGCGCAGAACAAATAACTGTATCTTGGTGCAAGGATTACTTACCTAGTAAAATTGGAAAAGAACTGGCTAGGGTGTGCAGGTTGCTGTTTCTAGGTGAGATATCTTTGCTACCACTATTACATAATACTGAGTACCCTACAAATAGAATGGTTAGTTCCTACAATATAGAAACAAATAGGTAGATTGATCAACTATTGGGTCAACAATAGAGGGAGTAAATTAGATTGGCCTTAGGTTAGGAGCTATTATAGAGGTTGTTTAATGTCCTTAAAATATTTAAACATGTAGGTAGGCTTATGTATACATGAAAGACGAAGGTCTAGTCTATTATTTAGTAGAATTTCACCATTTGATCTCTGCAAAAATTTCAAACAGCTCCATGCAGCAAAGCCTGCATCCTTATTTGCTGTTTAAGTATGGTTTAGCAACTCCAATGATGTTCCAACTCAAATCGAATTTAACATTGTTGTACTTGAGCTTCCAAATCTTCATGGCTAGAGAGACCCTGCCAGCCTTATGTCTTGATTTAAAGAAGAATAGTGGTTATGTAAGCACGCCTTGAGATTTATGGAGCAGCCGACATAAGTGTAAGTATTGGTCTCTGTTACAACATCACATTTGTAAACCACATTTACTGCTAGACATCGACTAGAAAGTGGATATGATATTTTGTCTAAACAATTGCACCCAATGTTATTATGACATAATAGTTCGAGCTTGTGAGAGTTACTGGTGTTTGCATAGTTGTTGCTGAGGTTTATATTATGATCAGTTGACAGAGATGAGCTTTCAAGGCTAATCTTCTTTGTTTGTACATTTCAGCAGGGATAGATTCAGAATCAGGAACCTTGTTGTCACACTTCTGCCAGATGACAGTGTCCAGTTTCTTTGATTCAGAGGTGCTGACACTCACAACTACTTGAGGAATGTGGGAAGATCAACACAGCATTTATCAGAGGCTGCTGATAGTCTGTTCAAGGAGTTGTTGAAATGTTCAGTCCAGCAGCTTAAGATTGTTTTGTCTTCAGTCAAAATACTGCAACATTCAGCTTTCCTGGGCATTAGTACTGCCTTCACAGGTCTGTGATTCAGACAGCAGAATAGAAGTTACACATATGATGTTAATCAGCATATCGTTGGTTAAATTCTACAGATTTATATTTGAACATCAGCCCTAAGATGTTGATAGTTGTATCCCTTGGTTACTGCTTAAATATTGTATCTCTAGTAAGTCTTTCAGAGATTTTCAGTGAGATGAATTGGCAGATTTCAATGTTAATTCCATTGAATCAGCTGATCTCTGTGGAAGACCAAAATAAAAAGCTGTAGGTGCAGTTATCTCCCTTGAGGGTGACTGCCAAAATAGCTGTTCACTAGAGGGAACATGCAACACTATGGTTCGGACACTTACCCCTTCCTCCTTTGCGTTGAGATGCTGGAGCATAAAGACATGACCAAGCTACCTTTCATACACATGCGGCAGCTAGCAGACACCAAACAGACATGAGATAATGCACTGAAGAGTTAACAAATGAAGGCCATGTTCATCAAACTCTTTCCATTATTATTCAACTTGTGTATATTTGAGACCTTGAATAAAGGTGTTTAAAGTTACAGCTTTGTTTTTTGAATTCATTGTACCATGTTCCTTCATCAAATGACATATTACAGCCTTCTGAACAGAGTCATCATTAGATGGTTTCACAACGTGAGACTATGACCATCTAAAATGGTGACCCCGATGCAGCACACACACCACAACATTCTAGACTACAATTCCTTTCAAAATGGTGACCTTCCTCGGATGAATTTTTTATCTGTGAATACATGCTTTCCTTTTTATCCTTTCCAACTTTGTCTACATGGCTAAACCGCCATTCATTGTGTAAGAACATACCACTGATGTCTCTCTCATCACCATATTGTCTTCTCTACCAAAATTTTGGTGCCATTTTCAGGTGGGAACTGCACATCATTTTGTAACTGAAATTACGACCTTGTCCTTCTAAGACACAGCTTTCCAGGAGAATTTTCTTCTTTTTACATGCAAGAAGTATATTTAACAGTCAATGTTATCTAGAATTTGCACAGATAACAATTCTTCCTACAAACCAGGTACGAGTTTCTCTCTCTCAACCCCACCCGGATTATCCATGTGTTGGCCATTGTTTTGTTCTCCTTCTGTTAGCAAGGACTTCTCCCATTTCACCCTCTGCTGAAAAAATTCCTAGTTCAATGCTCATTGTATCTTCTTTCAACTAGGGTGTTTGACTGCCATTTCTAACGGTGTTTCCTTCAACCAGCTTGTTCTTCATGGCATTCCATTTCTTATTATCGTCTAAAGATGGGTCCAATTTAATACCTCTGTAATTATTTCTATCTAAGGCATCACATTTACCATTGTAGCAGCTGATTATGGTGAATCATCATCCATGCAGACACATTTCTCTCCTATGACATCACGATTTTATCTCACACATTGTCAGGCAATTTGATCTCACTCTCTCTCCATATATATATATATATCCTATTTTGTGTCTGGTTTATACATTTTAATTTAAGTTTTGAAATAGAAATCTATGGACTGAAATGAAATCTGATAGAATGAATTGGCTAGTAGTTATTCAAGGTGCATAACTCTGTTCCACCTGAGAAATAAATTTCATAAAACATGCAAGCCTCTATATAATTGTTGTTTGTTTGAAGAAACAGCCAAATCTCCCTCAAATGATATCCAACAGTCTTAAAAGGGATATACTGGGTAACGTGGCCTGGGCTCCCTGCACTCAAGACGTTGGGATTAAAAGCATTTCGACTATTAATCAACAATTCTGTTGATTCAAGACTGATCAACAACTAAACAGCGATACAGGTTTCAGTCGTACTTGAAACACCGTTAGAAATGGCAGTCAAACACCCTAGTTGAAAGAAGATACAATGAGCATTGAACTAGGAATTTTTTCAGCAGAGGGTGAAATGGGAGAAGTCCTTGCTAACAGAAGGAGAACAAAACAATGGCCAACACATAGTTCAGTATCATATCTTCAAATATCATGAGTACATTCGTGTATTCTAAGACTTAAGTTTTCAATTTTGGTTAGGATAGCAAGAGAGTGGCTGCTGAGCTTTGAACAAAAGTATTCCAGACCATTTGGTTTTTCTATCTTTTTCTTTCAGACATTCTATGACGATCCAGAGGTCCTTCCTTTGAAATCGTGATGTGATTTGAAAGAAATTTAACTGTTATTTCTATAGCTGAGCTACTACACAGAACTTCCTTCATTGCCTGCATGGTGGGAGAGAGATAGAGATGCTAAAAGTGTTTATTTCCTATTAATAATTCTTTATTTTTGTTGTATTGCCAATTATGATGAAACTTTTTACACTATAACCATGTAATAATAAAACACATAATGAAGCAAGGTAACAACATAACAATCCATAAACTCTCCACGAACCAACAAATTACCAAAACAACACCTTACGACTTCCTACAATAAACACCTAGTCTGTCTCTCAGACTGCTACTATTTATAGTGGTTTGTGTCAAGTCTCTTCTCACAGGGTAAAACATGACTCTTGCCACAATTTCCCGCTTCTATATTTTCTTTTTATATTCCATTCTAAAGTTTGATTCAAGGTGCCAGCTAAGTAGATAATCCCATTCTACCAGAGTAATTGCTGACATAATTTTCAGCATTGATTCCAGTAGTAGTGTATTACTTTTCTTTTTTTTGTTGTTGTTGTTGTCACAAACTTGTGGTTGTTTCACACTGCGGATGTATTAAGTCCAGAAACCTAGGTCTGTGAGTATCATGTAAGCATGTAAGGCTAGAGACAGGGATGATACAAATGCTATAGATACAAACTATGTTGATAGCCAGCTAGAAAAGATGTTTTCTTGGGTCTAAAACAACAGTAACATCGTCCTTTATACTACTGCCACATTCTGTTGGCATATAATACTATTCGGCACTGCTACTCTTGCTCAGAGATTTAAAACAAGTTGTTTTTCTCAAAATAAAATCAGCGACTGTGTGTCACCTAAAGTATAGTATTTGCAAGTGGAGAGAGCTTTCGTCACTAGCTTGTGGTTGTCTCATACTGAGGATGGAAAACATCCAGAAACCTAGGTCTGTATCATGCAAGGCTAAAAATGGGAGTGATGACCTCCCTTTTAAATGCTATACAGACACAAACTGTGGGTTAAAACAACAGTAACATCGTCCTCTATAGGACTGCTACGTTCTGTTGTCATATAAACATCACAAGGATTATTATGCTGATAATAAAATATGCAATGGTTCTATTTCACTTCTTTATTAATCATTTGGTTATGTAAACAATCAGTTATATTGCTGGAAGTCCTTTGAAGCCATTTACAAACTCTTCATTGCTATACCCTCCTCTCTGCTCCAGGCCTGTCATTGATGTTTCTAGTTTTTTTTTTGGTTCTATATTTATGTAGTTCCATAGAAATGAGTGAGAAGAAGCAGGAGAGAGAGAGAGAGGTGATATAGTTGATTGTATGTGTTAGACAGAATGTGCGTAAGCATACATGTTTGTGTATGGTGTGAGGGATAAAACATATCTTATGGTTCTGTCTTTTTGACTGGACTGTGTGCATTTCTTTTATTGATCTCAAAAATATTGTTTGGATCCTTTAAATACCAACACACTAGAGGTCTTTAATCATTATCATGTTTGCTCTCCCGCTAACATGGGTTGGACAGTTCAACAAAATCCAATGGACTCAAGGACCATGTGCTGCTCCAGTGCCTCATCTTTTAGTATGATTACTATCACAGGATGCTCTCCCTAATATCAACCACTTTACAGAGTGTATTGGGTGTTTTTAAGTGGGGTGGGGTGCCATCACTAGTGAGGTTTTTTGACTGCCTAAACTATTAACCAGGAAATACCTCTAATGCTGCAGAACATGGCTGGTTATTTTATTTGATCAATCCTGGATGAATGAAAAGCACAGTTGATCTCACACATTTTTACAACAGCAACAATGAAATGTAAGCTTATGAAAAAAGCCCATTCTTTACTGAACAGTTCATTTAACAATCTGAAGAAAATATTAAAAGAACTTTCAGTTATGGTAACCCATAATCTATATGTAGAATGCTTAATTTTAAATTGCAGTTGGATAAAGGTAAGTTATATTAAAATACTTGAACTGGAACCTTTAAACTTAATGGTAACAATCTGATTTCAAGAGTGAATGTCAATGATATTGACAAGAACTTGAAATGGTTCTTGACTTTTTGTTATCATCATCTCTGCAATACAACCAATTCAACACTTAATCATACTATATCAAACTTTTTAACCTGAAATCTCCTGACACCAGTTTCCATCACAGTGGCTATGGTTTAATGTTTTCTGATTACACCAGTTTCATGTGGAACTTAATATATTTTAAAGTATTTTTACCTTTCTGTCGTAATACTTTTAAATATCCTTATAAAACAACCTGTAAATTCAGCAAGGAAAAGAAATACTTTTAAGCGTAGTAAAGCAATTACACGGCTAATATAAACTCAGAACTATTGAACAAATTAGTTAGCCTTACAGCAATCTGTAAATATATCAGAGTAGGTAGGAAATCTTTTTATATCATCATCATTTGACATCTGTTTTCCATGCTGGCATGGGTTGGATAGTTTGACAGAAGTTGGTAAGGCCAAGAGCAGCATCAGTCACCAATGTCTGTTTTGACAGGTTTTCTATGGTTGGATGCTCTTCCTAATGACACCCATTTTAGAGTGACCAGGTGCTTTTTACATGGCACCAGCACTGACCAGGCCACCAAGTAACTTGCAGGACAAAAACCACCTCAGCTGAGAGGTGGAGATGTGACAGTGCACCAGCTGATGGGAGATTAAAAGATATAGAGGGACAGGAGTAGGTGTCATGTTGTTGAGTAGATACATGAATACTTCAGTTGAAAAAGAAAGGAAGAGATGGTGACAAAGATGTGTTGGAACATGCCCTCGAAGAACATTGGGGATAATGAGAATAAGCATGGTGATACAGAAGTTTAGACAAGTTGGGTAGGCAGGATAGAGGTGCCTGAGGCAAATGATGGCATGAAATATAGGAGAGGCTCAAGGACAGGGGTTGTGGTAGGTATGTGAGGACACTGAGGGTGATAGCAAATAAGGTGTTAATGATGGAGAACAGCATAAAGGCGAGAAGGCACAGAAAGGTGACTGATAGAGACAGTAGGCAGGGAAGATAATGGGAAATGAAAGTGGTTCAGGGAGGAGAAGGAGGAGGTAACTGAGGAAGCAGTGGAATGTAGTATACACCTATTCTGCTCTCAGGTGATAAAGAAGTGATAGGTGTTAGGGGAAATATTTAACAGGACAGAGAGAATGCAGGTGGGTATGGGGCAGATAAAATACAGGTGTGCATGGGACAGAGCCCCTCACAGACAAGCATAAGGTGGTTTGGGATATCAATTCTGCTGTGGTGAACAGGTCTTCTTGAGTACAGCAAGGCACCAGATATTTCCGCCCTTTTGTCATCTTGTTTGTAAGGCTCAGTGTCTTGAGACTGGCCTTCAGTACTTTGTCTTATGTTTTGGCTCTCCTTCTTCCATGCATTCCATCTACTTTAAGTGATTAGTACTTCTTTATTCATACATATCACATGAACAAACCAGTGCAGTCTTCTCTCTTGCAAATTGCATGTAATTCTTCTCGTGCCTAACTTATCTCTCAATACACTAATAGTCTGTTGTACATATACACTGACAATGAACATCCAGCAGTGCATATTAGCTTCAGTCCGCTCTAGTATTCACATGTCCTCTGCATTCAGGGCTCATGTCTCACTAACATGTAGCATTGCACTTCATACAATCTTTCTTTCACCTGGAGAGAGAGACCATTGGTTGCCAACAAAAGTAAAAAACACTAAATTTTCTCCATCTTATCCTTAATCTAGCAATTATAGTTTCAGTACATCCTCCCCCACTGCTAATTAGGCCCCCTAGGTAGCAGAAATTATCCACTATCTCTAAAGAGCCTTAGGGACATTTGAGTTAAATCCATTTCCTGAGCATTTGTAGTCTTTATGGTTCTTGTGTATCTTCTACATACAAACACCACTTTCTCAGATTGGCCAGTTAGAGTGCTAAAGGGTTAAGGCCCTTTGATTCCAAGTTTTGCTTCCACATCTGGAATATGAAATTATAATGGATAGCTGTAGAGGAAAAATACACACAAGGATAAAACAGTTATTTGTTATGCATTTAGAAATATTTTTCTGATACATTTGAGAGATAATTAACTGATAGAATTTTGAGTAAATAAAGAAGTTTTTATGCCCCTACAAAGACAATGACCATGGCTGGGATGCTTTCCATAACAGATCTGTTTGTTCAGGGATGATCTGGGATTAAACAACAATGGGTATCATTTATAATCAAATGATCACAAAGTAGGGTCTTGAGTGAGAGCTGGGTTAATTTATACTCAGGCTTAATTTAATCTTGTAAATCGAATTTTCAAAGTTGGCTTCTGTTGATTCTAGATAGAGGGATCAACTATAAATGACATATACTGTTATTCACAATACTGATATATGCAGTTACTCCGAGATCTTTTTTTTTTTTTCCAATGGTTTTAAAAAGAAAAGGTTGAATATAGTCTGTGATATTTTCCTGCAATGTTCTTAGAATGTAATTTTTACAATATTTTATGAGACATACAAACCAAACAAAATCAAATTATATTTTTGCCTATTTTATTATCTAATCCTATTATTTTGAGATCACTAAGTCAATTGTCATTATGATTTACAGCATTCCTCCAGATAGGCAATAACATCAGCTCGTTCTTTTTCTCTCTTAATACCTGCAAATATCATCTTTGTGCCAGGAATGTATTCCTTGGGATTCTTCAGATAAATAAAAAGAGTCTCCCTTGTCCAAGTAATACCTAGAAAATACAGATAAAAAGAAAGTCAATAATTTTGTTACACACCATTTACTAAGATTCTTAAACAGAATATTTCTAATAGAAAGAAAAAGAATATTATGAAATGTTAAAAAGAGTGAATAAATTGGCAGAGATGACTAGCAACTTGCTGTGCAGAGCAGGTTTGCTTGGAAGTGCAGGCAAGGTAAAAATGGACATTAAAATTGCATATATCAATATTTGCTTATTTAGCATTCATTTTTTCCATGCCAGCACAAGTTTGAATGAGTACACATAATATTTACAGTTAGATTCTCTTTCTGTCATTAACCCTCACAGGTTTCCTTATACCATGTCTCTGAAAACAGAGAACTAGAGGATGATTTTTTTCTTATTTTTTTTGTTGATAGAAAATGTCAACAAACCTCAAAGTACTATTTAGTTCAAGACTTTTCATACAAAGTGAGTAATATGTCTACTGGTTTCAGTGAAAAAGCAATAGTTGGTCTGTCACTAATTCATTTCTAGCAATTATGTCCCCTTCCTTTCAGAGTTTATAACAATTACTAAATTTCCATTCAAATTTCATATTTTTTTTTTCCATATGGCAAGCTTAATGCCACTTATGTAATTTCCCATTGCCCATCCTATTTTCCAATTTTATTCGTCATGCTTCCTGACGTTGTATGACATTTTGCGTACTAAGGAAGTACTAATAAGTTCTCATTTCATTTGTTGAGATATGGTACACCATTTCATAGGACTGAATCAGATAGGTGAAATTTTAACGCATGACTTACAAATAGAGGCCAATTTTGCTAAAACATACAATAAACAACACACACATATATATTATATATTCACAGAACTGTCAGAACACTTAGTAAAGAGCCAAGAATTCTCCAGTAACACTTACCTTTGTTTTTATTGGCATCGGTGTAAGCAAAGCCAGGTGCCTGGCCAGTTTTACGTCCTATCAGACAAGACAAATTTGGTCCAGTTTTGTGCTTTCCACCACAATCTACTGTATGGCACTGAGCACAGCGCTTGACAAAAATGCTTTTACCCTTAACTGCATCTCCAGCAGGAATTGGCATCCTAGAAATAAAAATATGCCAAGTCAATATAAATTGTTATAAACTTTAAAATAATTAATGAATTTATCAAATTTAAATATAATAAACTGAATGAAATTTGCATATCTTCAAACCAAATAATGTTCGTGATTTTGTGCATCTAACTGGAATTTCATAACATAAAATAAAATTCATTTAATGCTGAGTACATTAAATGTGAGAATCATAGTTTTATTGAATTTTACCTTATATTATTTTTTTTTTTGGAAGTGTGTGTATATGTATATATATAAAATTAATATGAACAGCAGTTTGCAATGTCTCACCAAAAGGAGAATTACATATGTCATTAAATGCAACTAGGGGGTCAGAAAACAACTGCTTTCATTCCTAAGATATGTTACTGATGTTATTTTTTTTTTTGATATTATTTTTCAAGTCCTTGCCTGGGATTGAACTTAGAATCCGAGGGTTAGTAGCCCGCACTCTTATCCACTATGCTATATGCATGTGGGCAATTATAGAGTGAATTTTAGGGCTTATAAACCTAGTATTTTATCTTTTCTTAACACTGGTTCCCATATTACTTTCATATCAGCACTAAGTCTGCTAAGGAGGTTATTGTGTCCTAGCATATGTGCAGCATCTTTTAATTTTTGTATTTTCCAGTGATGTTCTCTGTCCATTATTTTAACTTCATACTACAGTGGGAGGTGGTCTCCGTTTTCCCATACATGATCGGCTATACCTGATTTTTCAACATCCCCTCATGTCACAGTTTTACGATGTTCCTCTACCCTCACTTTAAGTGGGTGGAATGTTTCACCTTTGTATAACCTACAACAACTGCATGGGATAAAGTACATGCAGTTTTTGGTAATATTCTCTTCCATGTGTAGTTTTACTCAGAGAAGATATTTGAAAAGTGTTGTATTACTTCTGAATACTGTCCTGATGTCATATGGACCGCATATCTTTTGTATGAAGCCTTTGACATAGGGTAGACAGACTGTGCTCAGTTTATGGGCTTCATCCTCTCTCTCCTCTTCCTAACAGGAGTGGATAGTATATTTTCTGAATAGTTGTTGCACAGTAGATTATTTCTTAGCCTGATCATTTCTTTGTGGCGTGTATCAGGATCACTACTTATAGTCTTTGCTCAATGTTTTAGGCACTGACCAATCCCTCTCTTTACTCTTTTACTTGTTTCAGTCATTTGACTGCAGCCATGCTGGAGCACCGCATTTAGTCGAGCAAATCGACCCTAGAACTTATTCTTTGTAAGCCTAGTACTTATTCTATCGGTCTCTTTTGCCGAACCGCTAAGTTACAGGGACGTAAACCCACCAGCATCAGTTGTCAAGCCTGAAAGAAGCAAGCTCCCATTTAGAGGTGCATGAAACTTCTAAGTCACAGGGAGCTGAATCAAAATGTTTCAAATATTATATATCAGTTGTATCAATGACATAGCTACGCTGACTGTACAGCAACCCTCTAATCTAACACACAATGCTTAGTCCATACCAATTCAATAAGTTTCATTGCTATAAAGGTCCTTTCATGTGACTGAAGGAGAGAGAGCAGAGAAATGTTTCTTTCATCAAAATGACACCACTACTTTATCTTCCTCTCAAACAAGAGCCTTTCATGTTAGATTTTTCAATCTTCGTAGCAACTGAACTTAGTAAATCCTTCTAAGGATTCTTCTCATGACTAAATGGTCTCAACACAAACCATCATCAGCTTATTCAAATTCTAGAGTTTACCTCAAATATGCTACTCCCACAAATGACAAGTTAGCCAACAATAAGAGCATTAAGCTGTAAAATATTTGCTTCAACAATATGAAACCATTTCACTCATCTTTATATAGAAAACTGCAAAGATGGAGAGAGAGAGAGAGAGAGAGAGATGTATACATGTGGTTCATGAAATAATTTGGCAGTTTTAAAAGTAAGGGCAGTAACTTTCATCTTAATTGAACTTGATTATACAATGTAAATTATAAGATTATTACCATCGTCATTATTTACTAAATGTCATTAGATCATACGATAAAACCATTAGAGAAAGCACTAAAACTCTTTAACACAGTAAAAATCAACAAATGACAAAGTACTGAATCAATACATGATTAAATGAGATTCGATAATTAAAATGTTGAGGGCATCCTAGATAATATAACATACAGCCAATGTTGAATAAGGACAAAACAGATATTAGTAGAATATTACAAAACTAATGGTTTATCAATTTTCCTTAACATCTTTATCATGCCAATACTTGTGAAAAAAGATACAGGGCAATAGTGAACTAAACTAAATAGAATAAAGTGGGTGCTGAAATACTTGATGGTGTAAGCCAGTGGTTCTCAACCAGGATCCATATAAGATTTTTGGGGGTCCATGCAACAAAATAGTAAATTGGGGATCCACAATAGTTTTTCAAGGGCCCTTGAAAACATTTTGCATTTGATGTGTCCACCAGAAATAAAATAGCAATCAAAGGGGTCCACAGATTTAAAAAATGGTTGAGAACCCCTGGCATAAACCATGAAATTTTAATTTTATCCAACTAGATTTATTAAAGCAAATATTGGAAATATTTATTGCTAATAAATATTTATACTTTATCAAAAATCTTTAACTACTTTTCATCTGACCACTAGTATCTACTTTAACCCTATTTTATCTCCTATGTTTGTTAACAATTCTACGGCATTCTTACCTGATCTTTTAACTGCTATTAATAATGTCATCCAAATTTTAATCTATAACTGTTTTTTAACTTTTCTAATCAGATATTTGTAAACAAGTGATTAATAATTAGGTGTATCATTTCATTCCATACAAAGCAAATTTCTCCAGTTGATCAGTACAGAAGGAATTGAAAATGTTTAAGAAAACAAATGCTTATGTTGTTAATGAACGAAATCTTTCTCTGAGAAATTAACATGTGTAATGAAGATCTGTTTTGTACTTCAAATACAACCTGAATAACATAAGATAACTTACGTAAGAATACACATACTTTTGGTATATGGTGTGAAATGTGTATTACTATCCAATAAGACAAGTGGAAGAAAACTATAGACAGAGTGATCACAATGAGACAACAAGACTATGGAAGAAATGATCAAGCTACATAACAATCTAGTAAGTAACAACTACCCAAAAAACATACTATCCACTCCAGTTATGAAGAAAGGAGAGTATGAAACCAATAAACTGTCCACAGTCTGTCTACCCTAAGTGAAAGGCCTCTCCAAAAAGATACAAAAGATATGCGGCCCCTATGACATCAGGACAGTATTCAAGAGTGATACAACACTTCACAAATATCTCCTCCAAGTAAAACCACCAATAGAAGAGAGTATGACCAAAGACTGCGTGTACTCCATCCTATGCAGCTGTGGTAGGTTATACAAAGGCGAAACAATGCCACCCACTCAAAATAAGGGTAGACGAACATCGCAAAGCTGTGACACCAGGAGACATTGATAAATCGGGTATAGCTGATCATGTATGGAAAAATGGAGACCACCTCCTCCTGTGGGATGAAGTTAAAATAATAGAGAACACCGCTGGAAAATACGAAAACTAAAAGCAGCAGCACATGTTAGGACACAACAACCCTCCTAAGTAGACTGAGTGCAGATATGAGTAGCATATGGGAATCGGTATTAAGGAAGGATAGGAAAATATTAGATTTATAAGCCCTGAAATTCACTCCATAATTGCCCACGGGCATATGGCATAGTGGTTAAGAGCACAACCCCAAGATTCCAAGTTCAAAATTTCCCCAAGACACCTAATGAAGGCTGGAGGGTATATCAGCTGAAACGTGATAGCAACAAACAAGATGAGGACAAATATCTGTCAAATGCAAATAATGTACATAATTCTTCATCTCTTAAATATAGAACTGTAAGACTATGGAAAGTTTGACCTCAGACAAAGTAATAAGAGACTGAAATACCACTTTGCAAATCTAGCCAATAAGCTATTTCTGCTTCACATTTTAAAGAAAAGGGTTTGGTTGATTTAACCAAGATCAATACTCAAATGTAATGTGAAAGTTGAAGTTGATCCAGGTATGATTTGAACATAAAGACATGTAACTACATACTGCAAAGCATTTTAATCATACATCACACTACTAATTCTGTTGCCCACCATCCAAATTAATGCTCTTGTAAAAATAGTGTTAAATTGAAGATCACTATTTATTTACAAAACATTGCAAGTGTCTACATAAGAATTTATTGTTAATTTTTTTTAATTACTGTACAGATATGATGAGTATTACAAAGTAATACTGTTTTTGATGGGACCCTGGGTAAGTGTCTTCTACCTATAGCATCAGGATGACCAAAAAGTCTGTGGATCTAGTAGATGGAAACTGAAAGAAGTACAACCTATATGTGTATGTTTGGGTCTCCTTGTCTTGATATTGTATAATGTTCTAAATCAATGACATTCATTTCCAGCATTTTGTGAAAACATGCCTGGCTAAAGGGAAATATTACCTTGTATGGAAACAAGTAAGGGTTTGCAAGAGGAAGTGTATCTAGCCACAGAAAATCCGTCTCATGGAAACATGGCAAAGTGTACACTAAAACAGTGATGATGATTATTTCATTGATTATGAAACTAAAAATCAAGAGTCAACACTAAATAGCGAGAGGCGGATTAAAGTCTAATTACTGTATGATTATTAACGTTACAGTTAATTGTATTATGTGGTATTCTCAGTTCAATGGTTGGCTCTAAGGACTGGAAAAAATGGTTTAGCAACAACAAAATTAACACACAGAGAGGATAAATCGATAGTAAAAAAACAATTGAGCTATTGAACTTTAATATTTCAATAAAGCTACCTAATCCATTCTAATGTATGATTGTTTTACGTTAAGAGCAGCCAACAGTCAAAAAACTTACTGTTTGAATAATTAATTACAATTGCCATTCATATCATACAATAGATAAGGAAGAAAACATTAAATATAAACATTGAAGAATGTGAGGGAAGTAATTAGTTGAATGGATAAAAACAATTAGTTATGTGTTTAGTCTAGTAACGAAGGCATGTTGTTATATAATGAATATGGTACGTACCACCCCCAACCAAGTTCACCTATCTCCTCTCCCAAATCCAAGTGAAAATCAGTTGATAGAATCTCACTTATCTGGGAGTGGCTATGGCCATATTCAAATAAAATAAATGATGATGATGATGAGTTAAGATAACAAGTCAATTAACAACTATTTGTTGTCGTAGATAAAAAAAAAAAAAACTGTCTGTACAAATGATTATTGATAAAAGGTCACTAGGCATTGATCACAAGATATTTGTACTTTGTACTAAATTTACTTACATTGAACAATTAACTTCTCAAGGACTCGTTTGAAAGTTAATGCTTCTTAATCATAAAGCCTAAAAATTTTAGGGGAGAAGATCTAGGAAGTCGATGTATTTAACCCTTTAGCATATGGCAATATCCAGTCAAAATATTCTACTTGTTTTAAATTCAATCCAGCAAGATCTGGCTTCTCACACCTACCATACCATGTCATTCTAAAAATATGCAATCACATCTTTGAAATCTCAAAGTTACCAGATAATACATAATTGATTGAAAACAATGTAATAAGCATTACATTTGACAGAGTAATCTGAATGCTAAAGAGCTAAGCCTAACTCACAGGAAGTCACATGGAATAGTTTTAACTAAGAATGAAAGAGGACTCAATTCACAAGACAATCCTCATTTTTTTTATATTGATATTCAGATTGGAGTAGGGTGGCGAGCTGGCAGAATCGTTAACACACCGGGTGAAATGCTTAGTGGTATTTCGTCTACTGTTATGTTCTGAATTCAAATTCCACTGAGGTCGACTTAGACTTTCATCCTTTCGAGGTCGATTAAATAAGTACCAGTTATGCACTGAGGTTGATGTAATCGACTTGATCCCTTTATCTGTCTTTGTTTGTCCCCTCTATGTCTAGCCCCCTGTAGGCAATAAAGAAATAAATATTCCAACTGGAGGAGTCTAACATTAACTGTACTCACTATTTCATATGACATAATAAATCCTGTCCTCGTTTTTGACACTAATATCTCTTTCTCTATCTCAAACCCACTTCTGCTTTCAATATTTTGTATTTCAACTACTGTTCTTACTTTTACTTGGGTGTTAGCAACAGATTTTCAGTCATTTTAAATCAAAAACTTACTAGTAGGGGAAGCAGCTGTCGATCGGACGGTCGTTTCGTCCGACTCACACCCCGACCGCGGCGGACGGAAAGGCCGACAGTTGCCACCACGTACGCGCCAGGTTGAACAGAGCAGCCGAATTCAGACCGATGCTTAGGTGGCGGAAAGACTGTCGTGCGGCGGAGTTCCGCCGGCGAACCGCAGGCGTGATCGAAAGCGCCGTCGTCTCGGCGGCGATACCAACCGCGGGTGTGCGTGTCCGTTACACTCTCTGAGTGGTTGGTGTTAGGAAGGGCATCCAGCTATAGAAACTCTGCCAAATCAAATTGGAGCCTGGTGTTGCCATCCGGTTTCACCAGTCCTCAATCAAATCGTCCAACCCATGCTAGCATGGACAGCGGACGTTAAACGATGATGATGATGACTTCCTTATTTGTTCAAGTTCATCAACTAAAACCAACACTCTCCAGATGCCTCAAATTAACGACAGTCTTCTATACTGTAGCATCCACAATAACATAAATGTACAAAATTTCTCTTCATTACCAAAATGCTATTGTGAACCATCTGCACTTATATCTTCATCCACTAACACCATTCACAAATGCACAACAACTTTCCCAACACCCTTTACTTTCTCACCTCCAAGCCTAGTCTTTACACAGCCATTAAATTCTCTGGCCACTGCTTAATCTGCAGCACATCTTTCTACTGCACACCTCTTGTGAAATGAACCCTGTGGTACCTCAAGCTATCCAGTTGAACCTTTGCCAGTTCTATGCATGTATATTTAATCTCTGACCTATGAAAGATTGTTAAAACAGGTAGCCAATACCAATGTCCAAGGTATTAATTGCCATATCCCGCTCACAACCCTCCGAGTGAGTAAACAACCACTGCTTAAAATATTTAGAAAATGTAACACATTCTTCTAAACTGAAAAGTGTACCCACTGCCACTACCAAGCTCTCTCACCCACTTCTAAAGAGAATCTCTAACGCTGAGGAATCTCTCCACCAACATCACTAAATAACAATCCTGCAGATAAAGCTACCACATTTGCTTCCAACTCCACACACAAACCTCACCGGTTCTAACAATGTTCATTACATTATCATTATCCTTGGTGTGCGCCAGAGCTTCATTACCATCCTAATCAAATACCAATATTTTTTCTCTCTCTCATTACAGAGGTCCCTGTAAACAGAGGTACAGTGGTTTGTCTCATAACAAAAGACTGACAACCAGCTAACTTCAGCTCCATAACTTTCACATCCAGCCTACATTCCAACTCTGTATACTTCTCTACATTAATGTCCAAGTTACTGTTACTACAAACTACACACACCAACAAAAATGATACAGCCATCATGCCTTCTTACCATCTTGCACACAGGGATCATGTGCATGCAATCTAGATACCTCCGACTAGACATCAAAGGCCACCACAAACTGAAACTTCAAAAACATCTTCAATGCAAAAGCAATAACTGGTTTCCTTTAACAAGATGAAAAACAATTCCAACTCTTAGAAAAACAGTCTTGCACTATACACTTCTTAAACATGAACAATACAAAATAAAAATCTTCAAAAGTCTAGGCCCCACAAACTAATCTGTAATGTATACCAATTAGCCTAATAATGTTTAGATTCTTGACTAGAATATTTGTAGTAGTAAGTGGATCTTGAATTTTGAAGAGTAAATAAGATGATACAGGTTTGCTTATATATATATATATATTCTATTTTACTCATTTCAGTCATTAAACTGTGACTATGCTGGGGCACTACCTTGAAGAATTTTAGTTGAACGAAGTGACCCCAGTATTTTTTTTTTAAGCCTGGCATTTATTTTATCGGTCTCTTTTGAAGAACTGTTCAGTTACAGGGGACATAAACACACCAATATCAGTTGTTAAGTGGAGGACAAACATATATATAAACACAGAATGGGCTTTTTTCAGTTTCCATCTACGAAATCCACTCACGAGGTTATAGAAGACATTTGCTTAAGTGGGACTGAACCTGAAACCATGTGGTAGGAAAGCAAACTTCTAACTACACAGTCACGCCAAATATTTTGGTGGAGATCTGGAATAGGTCGCCACATAAGTAGGAGTTACTCCGATTTGAAGAGAACTTTTCAAATTTGTTTTTATCACCAAGCACTTCAAAAATGATAGGGGAAAGCTTTTTACGAAAAAAATTTTTTTGAAATGTTTTTTTTTTTTTTACTTCACCCACTTCCTTAAATCAGACTTTTTCCAATTTTTTTTTTTGCCCTATGTACTTGAAAACCTTTTTGTTAAAAAACAAAAAAGGGTGTTGAAATCTGTGAAAATCCATCAGGACAGTAATCATCACCATTACAATAATTAAATGATTTTCACTTTCTTTCAGACTTTTAATTTCCCTCCAAGTTTTAGCAAATGAATTATATATATCAGTAATAATAACAATATTAAGGCGTTTATACCAGTGGGATTGTGAGTTAGGTAGGTGCGAACACTCGTAATTTTACAAAGAAAAATAAGTTAAATTATAAGGCACAAAAAGAAAATGACTATCCCCAGACACACACACACAAAAAAGTTATTTTTCTCATTGTGTGCACGTGGCGGTGGGGAAACATCCAAAATGTTGGTGAAAAAATTTTTTTTAATTCCTGTCAAAACGGAGAAAATCCAACTTGTGTGGGTGTGCTATTCCAGACCTCCATCATAATATATTATGTAATATATCATATATATTATATAAGATATATCGAACAGTATACTACAGTTTTTTTTTTTTCAGAACAAAGTACTTCCACATTGAGCTGGTAAGTCTTCTAAACTGAAGTTCTACTACTTGGCTGCTTAGTAACTATTCACTCGTTGACAGTTTCTTCTGTCACTTGAACCACTTACATAATGGCCTACATATAACACCCAACCAACAGTGTCTCTTCTAATCATCCCAGCTGTCTTACTCCACTTCCAAACATTGCCAAGAGTTCGAACTAAATATAACTGCATTGATATTTTAATGTCAGGAGAGGCGGACTTCTGATGTAAGCACGTAGTAACAAAACTGACCACTGTTTTTTTTCTTTCTATTTTTTGTCTAGAAATATGAGTGACCCCTAGCGAGATTACAATCAAATTGAAATTTGATTGAATGAAATTTTGATCGTGTGGATCTAGTGGAGATATGCGCTGGTCGCATGTCGATGAGGGCTCGGTACATTCATATCGTCACACGTCACACACACGAGAGCACATTTTTTTCTTCATATTCGTTCAGAGCAAGTCATTTTACATCTATTACACTATTTTTCTTTTGTTTCTTGGCTCCGGTGAGGCGTCTCGGAACATTCACATTCTGAATGTTCCGAGTCCTCTCCCCACTCCCCACGTTCGCGAGCGCGCGTTTTTTTTTCTTCATATTCTTTCGCAGCAAGTTGTTTTACACCTATTAGAATATTTTATTTTTTTATTTCCCACCGGGTCAAACCCTTTAGTTTGACCCAAACACGTGATTCTAGTGGAGATGCTCTCTGGTCGCCATGCGCACGCGCGATTGTTTAAACGTTTTCAATTTTCAGTTCGAAGTATTTAAAAAATTATTTGGAAATTATAAAGAGAAACGAATAGTATTTTAAAACCAAGGATTTTAAAAAATAGAAAAACAGTGGAAAGGGGAAATTTTAAACTTCATTGCATAA
>NC_068989.1:59850903-59876447 GCF_001194135.2 Octopus bimaculoides
TTTTTTTTTTTTTTACAGGAATCCACAATATCGAGTGCGGAGATACCGAATCTGCAAAAAAATCTGCATTTCAAAATTTTAATTCCACCCCACCCCCATTTCTTAAATTTTCACTTAAATTTTTTTTTTAGCGAAATACGCAGAAAAATAAGGAGATTATGATTCTGTAAAGAAAAAAAATTTGTAAAAATTCAATTTTTCAAAATAAATAAATAAACCTATATATATATATCTATAAACATTCACAATATCTCAAATGTACGTAGAGTGAATCATAGCCAATCCTTAACGAAGCCTTTCAAAATTAGAGGGAAGGGGCAGTAGTCGAGACCATCAACTCTTTTACTTCACAAAGGATAAAAGGCAAAATTAGCTCGGCGAGATTCGACATCAGAACTTAAAAGCCGGAAGAAATAGGTATTTTATTCGTTACTCTAATGATTCGGTTAATCCCACTGATCTAATAGAGATACTAACACAATATAATCGATGGTGTTAGGGTTAGGGTTCCGACTCAATGAATGGTCTTGTGAATCACTTAACACAAATGTGGCTGTTATTTCTAGCAGGCCGAGCACAGAACTTCTTCGCTTGTTTGTACTAGTTATTTTATTGTTTTTATCATGAATCTGATGTAATAATATGCAGAAGAAATTGGGGGCTAATGCAGTTTCGCACCTCTCCTTAAAAAATGCATAAAAAATTTTTTTTTTCGGATTCCTACGTTTTAGATGTCGGAGATTACGAATATTCAAAAACATTCTTTTTTAAGAAGATAAAAAATTCAAGTTGGGGGGGTGGGGTGAAATATAAATTTTTTTTTTTGTTTGCATATTCGTAATCTTCGACATCTAAAACGTAGAAATACGAAAAAAAATTTTCAAGGTGGTGCGAAACAGCATTAGCCCCGATATCTGAAAACGACTAAAATTGCCAGATTCCCTTAGAGACATTAAAACTAGGGAAGAATGTGGGCAGCCCTACCTTCTAAATGCCTAATTACTGGTTTAGTCATGAAAAAAAAAATGAGTGGACTCCGACGGCAACAAAGCCACATATCCAAGTGGTCTTTTATTCGAGGGTAGGGTAGATCTGCCAAGTACAGGCATGCTGTGAGGTTAACAAGTTCGCTTTACAACAACGTGGTTCCGTGTCCGAATCGAACGCACAGTACATTAGCCATAGGTTGACAAAAGGCTTGTGAGTGAAATTTGGTTATTTAGATACTCGTCAATTCTGAGCGAATTCAATTTATTCTTCTAAAATAAAATGGATTCGAGGGTTAACTACAATGACTTTTGGATATTACGTAAGGCCTTAAATGTCTTAGTGGCATCTATGTCAATGCTGATGCAAATGAAATGTAGTCTTGCGGGATCCAAAAAGAACATGATAATTAAATACATGTAGTCATTTTTTGATATTTTTCTGGGCTATGAATTTTATATTGGGTATTAATTACCAGTATTTTATTACCAGTGTACGTGATATTTATTTGTGATGTCTTCTTGTTGCTGCTAAGAAGGTATTACTTCTAAGTTCGATTCTGACAGGTCGATAAAATAAATTAATTGAAAAATGTTAAACTAATTCAATTGATAATTCCCTATGTTGAAAAAAAAAAAATTCTGAGAGGGATTGAAACAAAGTATTTAGAATAACTTCACTGCAACTAATCTATCAATCAATAGAGATTTGTCTTTAATTCTAAAATGAAAGAGAAACAGAATACGCAAAGTATCGGCTCCAACTTTTTTTTTTATTTCCATCTATAATTTTTCTCATACAACTACACACCTGTTATTTTTAGATAAAACAAAATTTAACCAAAGACATCAAATTTTATTATATTTAGAAATAACAGGGGTGAGTAGTTTTATTATATTTAGAAATAACAGGGGTGAGTAGTTTTATTATATTTAGAAATAACAGGTGAGTAGTTGAGGGAAGAAAGTCGATAGAAGCAGCGAGAAAGCTGAAGGGGCAATTTAAATATCTTGTGATTGAAGGTTTGGAATTAGAATTTGAATTAGGACCATTTGAAAAGCGTTCGTAATAACGGTTTGACAAGAAAAAGATTAGGAAATATGGTTTGTGTATTAAGCGGGAGCCGATGAAGAAAAGTTAGATATTGCCAGCTGCAATGTGAAGGTAGGAGGACACATTCTCAATGTGACCTTTGTCGGTAGAATAGCTTTTAATTAATCTATTGTTTCGTGTTAGTCACAGTATATTCCCGTTAAATATGGATGTGTGAAACAAGAAAGATGTTAAAGTGTGGGTGAAAATCGATTATTAAAATCTTACCTTGTATATTAAATTATTATTCCTACACCGAAACACTAGCACGAACACGACACAACTGTAGTCTAGAGAAGACGGAGTCACACACACACACGGGAAGTGACGTCAAAGCAGAGGTGGAGAGAGCTCGACGCAATCGATAATCTGTTCTTTCCTAATTGAGATTTTCGAAGAAAAATAAATTACAGGAGTTAACAACCTACGAGTCATCAGCACTGATTTCGAAACTATATTGGCATTAATTCATTTCGATGTGAAACAAGCCATCGCATGCCTTTTCGTGTAGAGTATTTAGCATAACTACAGAATGGTGCTCCACATTTTCATTTCTTCAAAACCTGAAAAATGTGTGCTTTTAAATGAAAATTTGCAGAGACACGATTTCGAGGGTGTGCATTGCAAATAGATTGATAAAATTTAGAAGAAAGATGCTTGAAATCGTTCTTTCTTGCCACCTCAGCTTTGTTTCCATAACTTAACCATTTTTCACTTATTTTTTTCTTCAGATTTATGTTTCAAACATCATCTTTACGTAATCTACACACTCGAAAACATATTTTTGCAAAATTTCCTTTTAAAATTATGCATTTTAAAGACAGTTATGAGGAAACAAAGTTCGAGAGTTGGGAGAATAATCTGAAATTTTCTCAAAAAAAAAAAAAATGTATTTTTTGGCTTAAATGTTAAGATTATAATCGTAATCTGCTCTCTCGAAAACGTATCGCTATAAAATTTTATTTAAAAATAAACATTTTCCAGTCAGTCATGAAAAAAAAAAACAAATTTGAGGGCACCAATCTGTAATTATGCATAGTATTTCAGCTCACTTAGCGGTCATTGAACGTTACATAACGTTACATAATATATCTCGTCCACAAGAAAACCTAGCTATTCCTACTCTTGTAGCGGGTAAATAAAAAAAGCAATCTTTCGTTTTTAATATAATTTACGTCACTTATAAAGCACGTGCTTTTGTTTATGTTTCTGTAAAAGATTGTCGCTTTACGTAAAATAAATTGACAATCAATTTTATTTTTTTACTTATATGGAGGAACAGGAGACTTTTGAAGTCGGCATAAAGCGAAAGAGACAGAGAGAAACTGATGTGAATGTGTGTGTATTGATGGGGTGAGCGAGACAGAAAGTGTGATATGTATGTGAAGTTGTTTTGTTAGAGTGTGTGTGTGTGAATAGACACAGAAAGGCAATATACATGCAAACAAGCAAAAACAAAAAACATACCTTCTCGCTCTCTCTGTCTCCCCCCTCCCTCACATGAACATGTATGCAATAGGTGTACGTACGTATGTGTGTGTGTGTGTGTGTGTCACTGAAGCTAGCCATTCACACATACATTATGACAAGTGTAATTGATGTCCTAAACACTAAGATTAGCTTGAGTGAATACGTGAATAATAGAAGTACAAACGATTCACTCAACATAAGAAAAGATGGTATCACCTAACCCAATTCATCAAGATGTTCTCGTCCGAGAGTGTCCTTCCCTACATCTGTCCCCTGTCCTTTGAGGGTTAAACTATTTGGTCTCACGAAGCCCAGTGGTGATTTCTGCTCCATAGCAGCTGGGTGTATTCTTAGACGGTTCACAGCGAAAGTGTGTCTGTGCTCGGTTTCAAACTGCCTGTCTTCCAAATTTTTTCCCTATCTAGCTAGGGGTTGGTACCAAGCTAGGTTATGAGGCTACCATTCATGCTACTAGAGCTTTCACCAACCTGCCTTCTGAGACTCCAAAAGTCAATCTAGATCTCAGGAATTCCTTCAATTCCATCAGTCGGGATGTCAAGCTCCGTGCAAGTTAGGGAGAATGCTCCACAGCTCTACCACTTTATTTAGCAAGCTTATCAAGAGCCCTCCTACCTCTCCTTTGGTGACCATTGCATCTGCCTCTGGAACCCAACAGGGTGATCTACACGAACCTGCTCTATTTGCACTTGGTATCGATGCCGTTACCAAGATGGGAGCTGACCTGGACTTGAATATCTAGCAGATTAACGATGCTTGTTTGGGGTGGGGGGCTCCTGCTAAGGAGCAACTGTGACGACGATGACTGAAGAACCTGATCGTAGGGGCCTTAGCATCAGTTCTAAATGTGAACTCTGGCTCCTCAACCATTCAGTTTCACATCAGCAGACTGTAAACCTGTTTACGAATTCCTTCCCCTCTATCGCAGTTCCTTATCAGCATGGTGCTCTCTAAGAGCCCCAATTACTGACCGAGTTTTCGAGTTCAACTTTCGATCGAAGGTGGTTAACTTTGACCAACTATAAAAAAAAACTTTAAAAAAACTTGAAGCAACTGAGCCCCACCAAGGTTTTTTAATACTTAGGATTTACTAGTCGATTCCTCAGTTATTGTATTTCTCAGAGTTAGTCTTTCTTAAAGATTTTCGTCGTCTTTCCAATACTTCAATATCAGAATCTCGAGAGAGTCCCGCGAACAGGCTGCTTTGCTCAAACGGTTTGGGGTCTAGGTTTGCGTAAGTGCTCGTCTCTGTCTCTTCTGTTTTCTTTCCTTCATCCACGCTTGCTCCCCTTCAGTAGGCAACATCCTCTCCTTCCTAATATGGGCTAACTCCATCTGGGAGATGGACGAAGCTCTGCAACAAAGAGAGCTGGGTTTGTCAGGTCCGGATACAGATGAGGAGAGATGGAAGCAGAAACTATGGGACAATCTGCGTTCAGGTGCTATGTTCAACACTCTCGTATTTTTTTTTTAAGAAGAGAAAAAGAAAGCCTTTAAATGGTCATTTGATCTGCTAGAAATAGCCGCTAAGCTTGACTGTAATCACAAACCTTATAGCATTTAATATAAAGCAGAATACATTGGACTGTGTAGTCATATATTGACGAGATGATCAGGGTTGGAGTACCTTCGATCAGAGTTATTCTGAGGCTACACAATTTATTCTCTTGGGATTCATCTCAAAAGATATGTCACATGGGTATTAGGAAACTTACCACAGGGTCCTTGGGCATGTTGATAAATATTTACATAAAAACACATCATCATTATCATCAGAGAAAGATGTAGAAGTAAATAAAAATAGTCGAGGAGAAAAACTGATAAAACATCGCTGAATATGTGATCAAGTGTTCAAAAATCAATACAATCAAATAGATGGTCGCTTCGTCGATGTGCATGTAGTACACATACACTACAGTTTAGTGTATATGGTCTCGCTCCTCACACCAGACAGAAATATTTGATTGGGTTTTTTTCTTGTATTATTTCTTTCTGTTTTTTAATTGATATTCTCAGTCAGTTTCGGTTCACCGCCTTTATACATATGTTTGAAGAGATTAATTAACTAAATAAATATGAAGTTTAAAGAGAGTTACGAGAAAACAAAGTTGAAGGAATGGAATGATTCGAAACTTCTTCAAGAAGTTTTTTTTTTTAATTTTTACGAACATAATCGTAATCTACACCTTCGAAAACGTTCTCTGAAGAATATGACTTTTAAAGAATGTTATGAGGAAACAAAGCCGATGAGCATCAAAATAGTCATGCCTTAGATTACATAATGATGTTATTTCACAGTACGGGCTCTGCAATGCTATATTTAATAGTGAGTTATTGACTTTGACTTATTTGTCTTTGCTTGTTATAGACAAGTAGTGTATTAACACTTCACACACCTACAGCACATGCGTTGTTTAATGTTATGTGTAGCATCGTATTTCAGAGTTAACCTTGCGTGCGGTTTCCTTCCTTCAAGGTTATGTAAGAAATTAAGAAAAACTTAGGTGAAATTCACATCGTGAAAAATTTAACATTATTTCCATGCATATTGCCTCATTTCCTCCTAACCTAAGGTTTGTTTATTTACAGAATAAATATCTTATTATAGAATGTAAAAATGTATTATTTCTAAACAACATTCCGGGAATGCCCTTGAGTAGGTGAGTTGGAGAGATTCCAGAATCGTTTATAACACAAGAATGTTTTGTTGTGCAACAAAATTTCAAGTAATCTTTATCTAAACTTAGACACATATTCCACACACTTCAGTGGTTGTCGACCGACGAAACTGTTTTACCTTCTATAAAAAAAAAATTAAAAAAAGAAGAAAACAGTTTCCACTGCAGTCAAGTACATACGTACGGAATCTTTAAATTTTACTGATGGTAATTTCGGTACAATTGTATCAAAATTAGGTACAAGGCCAACGTTTTTTTTTTTTTTTTTTTTTTTTTAAGAGGAAGAAATTTAGTCGATTACAATCTCCCTATACTTGAATGGTACTTTATTTTATCAACCCTAAAGAATGTAAGACAAAAGTGACTACGGCATGATTTGAACTCAGAACATAAAGTCACAGAAGAAATGCAGCTAAGCATTTTGTCCGACGCGCTAAGAATTTTGTCACCTCACCGTCTTGTTAGTAATCATTCTTTCAATTATAGGCACTGTTGTATTTCCCTCGGAAGACTCGTAGAGATAACACAACGAGTTGTACAATTTAATTATTACATTTATTATTCAATTACATACAAAGAATGCACTCACCCAAAGTTCGTTATAAATAAACAAAAGTCATGTCCGCCATATATATATCAATGACATTTTACTACGACAGTCACACAAGACAACAACAATGAAACAATGAACTCAGACGAACCAGGCACAAAGCCTGATATCTTGGGGGAGGGGCAAATCAATTATATCAACCCCCAGTACTCATACCTATTTTACCGACCCGAAAGAATGAAATGCGATGGCGACCTCGGCGGAATTTGAACTCAGGACGTAAAGACGGACGAAATGCCGCTGAGCATTTTGTCCAGCATGCCGCCTTGTTAGTAATAATGGTTTCAAATTTTGGCATGAGGCCAGCAGTTTCGCGGAAAGGATCAAGCCGGTTACATCGATCTCAGTGCTCAATTGGTACTTATTTTTACTCAGAACGTGCAGACGATCGAAATGCTGCTAAGCAGTTTACCCGGCTTGCTAACGACTTTGCCAGCTCGCTGCCTTCGCCTTGTTAGTAATAATAGCCGATGTAAATGTCGACTGGTTGGTTGGTTACAGAATATGAAAGAGAGAGTTAATGTGAAGAGAGCAGAATGAGTACACATTCAAGGCTTTGTGGCAAGAGAATGAGGAGAGGGAGCAAATGACAGAGTCATCATGGGAAGAGAAATTTGTTTTGTTCAATTTCATTTTAACGTAAATATTTCTCTTGAAAATTAGTATTCATTTCTTCATTTCGTATATGCAACAGGAAATTTGACTGATATAACTTAAATTATAATTCTTGTATGTATCCTATTTTCCCTGATATATGCCGTAGTGACGAAAGTATACTTCTATAGTCAAGTAGCACTCCGTAGGTTAGAACGACGAGGATTCCAATTGATCCGATCAACGGAAGAGCCTGCTCGTGAGATTAATGTGCAAGTGGCTGAGCACTCCACAGACCCACATCATCATCATCATCATCATCGTTTAACGTCCGCTTTCCATGCTAGCATGGGTTGGACGATTTGACTGAGGACTGGTGAAACCGGATGGCAACACCAGGCTCCAGTCTGATTTGGCAGAGTTTCTACAGCTGGATGCCCTTCCTAACGCCAACCACTCAGAGAGTGTAGTGGGTGCTTTTACGTGTCACCCGCACGAAAACGGCCACGCTCGAAATGGTGTCTTTTATGTGCCACCCGCACAAGCCAGTCCAGGGGCACTGGCAACGATCTCGCTCGAAAATCCTACAGGAGCCAGTCAGGCGGTACTGGCAACGGCCACGCTCAAAATGGTGCATCTCATGTGCCACCCGCACAAGAACCAGTCCAGGGGCACTGGCAACGATCTTACTTGGCTTGCCGGGTCTTCTCACGCACAGCCCATTTCCAAAGGTCTCGGTCCGTAGTCATCGCCTCGGTGAGGCCCAATGTACGAAGTTCTCAAGGAGATTCAGCATGCCACAATGTGACAAGGATGGCCCTTTGAAATACATGTACAACTCATTTTTGCCAGGTGAGTGAACTGGAGCAACATGAAATCAAGCGTCTTATTCAAGGACACAACACGTTGCCAATTATCAAATTTGCGACCTTAGGGACTATTATGTCTAAGTATGGAATGCGCTTGATGGTTGTTGCAAAGTTGAGACCTTTGTTTAATACTGCTTCTTCAGAGCTTTCTAGATGTCAGCTACTTACTTTAATTCGTGCTTTCACGGGTGGGTGACGAACTTCAGTCTTCATCCTCCGTGCCTTCACCTTTTCAAATTCTTTCTTTTATGACTTTTCTAGATCTTGTTGGATTCTCTTTCTATCGTCATCTCTGGTTATTTTCCCAAGTAATGAAGATAACTTCTCTCTGATTTCGTTATTTAGTTGATGTTTTTTCCAACAGTTATAATGGATCCTCTCACGGATGAAGGCATGTCCTGCTCATTCTACTACTCTTCAAGCTTTATATGAATCCACTGGTGTCATTACATTCAAGCCAGGTGGTATTAGCTTTGAGTCTCTACATCTACACAGGAAAGTTAGATGGTTTGAAAGACGAGCTAGTTTTTGATGGAGTTTCTCTGTATGTCTCCATTGAAGTCTAATGTCGGCTCCGTACTGATTAGATATACAGTTCTATATTTGAAGAGATAGCCATAAAGATACCAAAAGCTCAGGGAGATGAACTAAGGTGGAAAATGAGACAGGCACTAGAAAAAGCAAAACTTCCCAAACCAAACATCACAAAGGAAGAAAAGTTTGCTATCAAAAGACTACAGACAATTCCATCATAATACTTCCAGCAGACAAGGGAAATGCTACAGAGGTGATGAACAAGTTTGACTACTCTGAAAAATTGGCAAGTCTCATAAGTGATGGTAGCTACAGCAAAGTAAAGAACCCAACTCTGAAAATAGAGAGGAAGTTGTCACAGACCTTGATCAAGAACAAGGATCACTTTACACCAATGAAGTACAGACAACTGACTCAACACTATAGTAAACTGCTACACATGTACGGTCTCCCTAAGATTCACAAGGATGGTATTCTGTTAAAACCTATAGTGAGCTGTAGAGGTTCAGAATGTCATCCACTGAGCCGCTTCCTTGTGGATATAATCAGAATATTAGCAGAAAAGTCAACACTGTACATGAAGAATTCCATCCACTTCACAGAATTGATCAAGGATACCCTCATTTGGATCCAACTAGATGATGAGTCTAGATGTGATAAGTTTGTTCACCAAAGTCCCAACTGATGGAGCACTATCAGTGATTCAAGAAAAACTAGTGACAGTCACCCATCTAAAAGAAGGTACCAGTAGACCAATAGTAAATGTTGACCTTCTGCGAAGAAACTACCTACTTCAGAATAGACACTGATATATATCGACAAGAAGAGGGTCGAGCTATGGGATCACCATTATCACCGATAACAGCCAATATATATACATGGAATACTTTGAGAATTTGGCTTTAGGATCAACACCACTAAAACTAACCCTATGGCTGCGATATGTTGATGACACCTTTATACTCTGGCCCCACCAGGAAGATGTCCAAGTATTGTCAGATCATGTGAACTCAATAAAGCCATCCATACAGTTCACAGTGGAAAAGGAAAAAGACAATCAGCTAACATTCCTGGACGTAGTAATAGCATGCACCAAGTATGGATTCAGGACATCCATACACTGCAAGCTGATCTTCACTGGACGATACCTAAACTTCAATTCCCACCATCCATACAATGTAAAGAGAGGGATTGCTCAGTACCTAAAACATTGTGCAAAGAATATAAGTAGTGATCGTGATACACACCATGAAGAAATGATAAAGATAAATAACAATCTATTAAGCAACAACTACCCCAAAAATATACTATCCACTTCAATTATGAAGAAAAGAGAGGATGAAATAAACTGCCCACAGTCTGTCTACTCTATGTGAAAGCCCTCTCTGAAAAGATACAAAAGATATGCAGCCCATATGACATCAGGACAGTATTCAAGAGTAATATAACACTTCACAAATATCTCCTTTGAGTATAACCACCAATAGAAGAGAATATGACCAAAGACTGTGTGTACTCCATCCCTGGTAGGTTATACAAAGGTGAAACATTCCGCCCCCTCAAAATAAGGGTAGATGAACATCGCAAAGCTGTGACAGGAGATATTGATAAATCGAGTATAGCTGATCATGTATGGAAAAATGGAGACCACCTCCCCCTGTGGGATGAAATTAAATAATAGACAGAGAACATCACTGGAAAATACAAAAACTAAAAGTAGCAGCACATATGCTAGGACACAACAACCTCCTAAGCAGACCGAGTGCAGATATGAGTAGCATATGGGAACCGGTATTTAGGAAGGATAGGAAAATATTAGATTTATAAGCCCTAAAATTCACTCCATAATTGCCCACAGGCATATGACATAGTGGTTAAAAGCATGGGCTACTAACCCCAAGATTCCGAGTTTGATTCCAAGCAGTGACCTAAATAATAATAATAACATCGAAAAATACCTTAGGAATGAGAACCCAGGTTCGAAATTTCCCCAAGACACCTGATGAAGGCTGGAGGGTATATCAGCCGAAATGTATTAACAACAAACAAGATGAGGACAAAATGTAAATAATGTACAGTTTGCTAAAATATTTCAATCCTAGTTTCCTTGGATTGTATTGTTTTACTGATAGAAAGGGAGTTTCCTGGTTTTATTGAGAAATGAGGAACAATCTGTTTCCTCCTTAAGTGATCTGGGAATTGGTAAAATCAACAAATGTTTAATGGAGAAGGAGATAGATAAACAGAAAACCAAAGGCAAATAAAAAAAAACAAACAAACAAACAAAACATTTGCACTGTTAGTTTAAGCTCAACAAGAGAAAGTTTAAGAAAACAGATTTATTGTATTTTTGAAATTTTATTTTAACATTTTGATTTCATAAATTTTATTTTTATTAATTTTTTCTTTTCTTTTCTTTTTTTTTTACAAAAATCAAAATTGATTTATCTTGATTTAAAAACATCCAGCCATTCAAAGACATACTGGGTAAAATAAATACAGAAGAAATAAAGAATAAATTTTGTTGAAACAATTTTAAAAGTTAATCTAAGAAAAGAAATTAATGTAAGACAGTAGTTTTGATATTGTTTCTAAATATTAAAACATATTCAAAACACTTAAAAACATTTTTGGCTTGCTTTTATCATTAATCTGTAAATTCTTGAAGAAATTGTGAGAGAAATAGTTTTGAAACTGGAATAATTCACATTATAGTTTTAGAATTTACTGGTTTGAAAGTCCCTTCAGTTAACCTCAATTGTCACAGGCAAAAGAAAAAAAAATCACAGCCAGTCAGGTTAATATCTATCAACATTCTGGTGAGAATGTTCGCCGATTATATCATGTCACCAGCACTGCACTGCATCTAAAACTAGAATACTTAATCCCCTGTGACTTAGCCCATCTAGCTGTCAATAGATACCACAGAGATATACAATTCATTAATCAGTGGTAGAAGTGATATAAAAATAACTAGTATTTCATTAACTGTGGTGCTCTGCTCAAATATTCCCATGACTACAGTCTAGAGATATATATACACTATATATCTAGAGATATATATACACTATATTAAAATGAAGTTTTCAAGTGGAGTTTCTATGACAATCGTCATAGAATATCTTTGTTAGCCGGAGTAAAGAGTGGTACATTACAGTAAGGAGCTGTTGATAAGACCACTCTTCAACTTGAGTTTTGTTCCAGTTCAAGGTTATTTCATATAAATTACACCAATAGTATCCTTGCAATTTCCAAACCCTTTCGATACCAATCTACCTAAGACCATCTCTGGTTCTCTGATAGAAACTTCCTGCTTTAAAGTGATCTAAAGTAAAACCTTCCATCAAAATTTCAGGTGAATTCACATTCCAAACATCAGTTTAGTAATGTTACTACTAAGCTGTTTTAATAAGGTTGTCATTAATGTTATTAATGAGAAGGTTATTTTACTAAATTCTGCATTGTTTTCAAAATTAATTGAACTTAAGGCAGAGTATTTCAACAGAAATATGGTAACCAAAAAGGTTAAAAGCAAGTACTAATCTCTGGCTTCATTATGCAAATAAGAACTACATCTTGTCATTAAAAGACAATCTAATGGCAAGATTTTCAGATTGACCCTTTAGTATTTAAACAGGCCATATCTGACTCAAATATTCCACCTGTTTTATGTTCAAATTGGTTGGGTCTGGCTTCTCACACATACCCTACAATGCCATTCTAAGAATAAATTATCACATCATCAAAATCTCAAAGCTGAGATAATGCATGATTAATTCAAAACAATGTGAATAAATGAGCATTACATCTGATAATGCAATCTGAATGCTAAAGGGTGAAGTACCTATATTTGACAGCTAGGAAAACTGAGGCCTGAAGAATAAAATGGTTATATTCACAATGAAACACAGTCAAACATTTGACTGTTCAATACTATATCTGCTTTTGTAATTCACCAATCATATGAGTGGTTGGCGTTAGGAAGGGCATCCAGCTGTAGAAACTCTGCCAAATCAGACTGGAGCCTGGTGTTGCCATCCGGTTTCACCAGTCCTCAGTCAAATCGTCCAACCCATGCTAGCATGGAAAGCGGACGTTAAACGATGATGATGATGATGATGATATGTATTCCACAACTTGCCCTATAAACCTGTGATCTCTAACTATGCAAGTTATCAATAATATATCTAGTTTAGTAATTGATCAATCATAATATCTTACAACTTGTCCTACAAATCTGTGATTTCTAGGAAAGCTATCAATCATTAATCTGAAAATAGAAACGAAACAATTGTTTATTTTTGTAAAATAATATTAATCCCTGCAGATTGATCACAGTGAACACACATTTTCATCAGTGAATATGCTCTAAATATATAGATGTTCATCACACTGGATACACAGGTTCATCTTGATGAATAAATATTCTCACCTCATTGAATATGCACATTCATCACAGTGAACACATACTTGTTCATTTCAACAAACACACATGTTCACTAGATTGAAGAAATGTTCATCATACTGAACACACATTCATCACATTGAACTCACTTTCTCATTGCACTGCATGCACACATGCCACCACAGCACACACATTGGCTATAGTGAACACATACAAGCTCATCATACTGCACATATATGTGTTCACCACATTGCATACACATGTTCAACACACTGTATTACACTTATGTCTACAACAATGAACACAAACATTCATCATATTGAACCCATTTGTAAATTTTAAAAAATAAAAAAAATTCTTTATCAAAGTGAACCCAGCTAGGCAAAGTGCTGACAGTGCAAAGTAGAGGCAACAGCTAACAGTAGTAAAGTTTTAAAAATATTTTCCAATTATATAAACTTTGTAAAATTCATATCAGTTTAGTAGAAACAGAGCTTAGATAATTTTTGTTGTTTATCTTTGAAAAATTATTTGAAGTTTTTGTTATTTTATTTAAAACGAGAAAATAAGAATTATTTCGGTGTCCTTCTAATGTTTAAAAAACAGAAAAATGCTTAAATCTACTTACTAGTCTTAACATATTTCTTTTCAAGGGAAGGGAATATATTTTAAGTCGTTGTTTTCCATGATTCCAAACTCGAAGTTTGCCTTAACGAACAACAAACAGAATTTTCATTTTCTTGTCTTTTCATTATTGATCAATTCTGATCATTTAATTTCAGATATTCCACAGGAATTTAGCTTTTAATCAGATTCTCTGATCCATTAATCTGGATTTTAATTCAAAAGTGATTCCTTTAAGAAAAATTAAAACAAAGAGACATTTAGTCAAAATTTACAGGGGAAGCATCTAGAATTTTTAAAGGTCAAGAATATTCACAATAATGTCCACAGCCTCGGGGACATTGTTTATTTTCTTGAAACCAGTCCATAATGTGTTGGAGGTGGCCACCATGAGAGCAGCCCTGGCACCAAACATACAGTCGTTTGACAGGTTGATAGCTAAAAAAAAAAAAAGAGAAAGAAATATCATGAATGACGAAATATTTATTCTGTTTATTATTCATCTTATGCAAGTTTAGTAAATAAAATGAATTACTTGTACATTTTCATCAGAAAAATTCGTAAATGGGTTACCAGTATTAACTTTAGAGGAAGGGAAAAGGAGGAGAACCACCACCACCACTGTTGCCATCACTACCATCATTATTGTTGTCACTTAAGTTTGATAGTTTGATAGGATCCAACAGGTCCAAGAACTGTATCATGCTCCAGTGTTTACTTTGGCATGGTTTCTGCAGTTGGATGCCTTTCTTAATTCTAACCACTTTACAGAGCATATTAGGTACAGCTTTCAAGACTAAGATTCCCTTCAACTGAGTCGGGGCTACAATAGAAAGGGAGCAGGCGGTGGCTTTGTACAAGGAGAAGAGGGCTTAACGTATGAAAGAAGTGGGGCCAGAAAAAAATAGGATTCTTGTATAGAAGCTATATGGCTACTTACATCAGAATAGGAATTGTAATATTCATACTTATCTAAAGAAGTTTACATCTAATCACAGACATGGTCACTCACCACAAATCCAATAAAGAGCAATACTTTTAGTAGTAAGTTAGCAGCAGTAACAATCAAGCATTAAACTTGTAAAATATTTCGCAGCATGCCCTGACATTTGGAATTCAAATTCTGTTGAGGTCAATAATCTACCAGTAATATACTGAAGCATCATATAACATCAATATTTCCTAAACATAATGATAATGGATGTGACAGAAATGATAGTTCACTGGATAAAAATATCTAGTTCCATCTCTGTAGGTTTCTGAGTTTAGATTTTGTTCATTTCTCTAAGGACAAGATATACACCAGTAACAGATTGCAGTTGGTGCAATGATTACATCTTTGCTACTAAGGATCAAACTGACTCAACTATACATCCATGGCTCAGGTCAGGTGTGGGGATATGCACTGTTGCAACATGTTGCAGCATTCACCATCTGTTGGTATATTCCTGGGTCCTCCCTGGCAACCAGCTGAGCAGAATCCCAGTAGGTCCCCCATCTCCACAAGATACCTTTGTATCTGCCATGACTATGTGGTATGTGGTTGACCAACACAAGCCATCAACTCAATCAGATCCTCAGTGGATAATACACAGTAAGCAGGGTCTAACTTAGTAAATTGAGCAATATAGCCAAACAGTCCGAGCTAACACTTTTGAATCATAGAAGTAACAGGGTGCATCATAGTTTCAAAATAGAGTTGTTGGTTGCATATGAACTCTGACCAATGGCAACCCATAATCCTGCAAAGTATCCTGGTACTGAAGGAGGTCAGGTGGCTGCTAAGGGCTCCAGACAGTGTCCAACTTTCACAACAACAGAGCAGGACAGGGAGGACCAGAGACCTAAACCTTTGTCCTCCTGCTCAGATACTGGCTGTGCCAAACACCCTTGTCCAATGAGTTCACAACTGCACCAGTTCATCCAAGTCTTTTTAGGACCTGAGATGGTGGCTTGCTGGGCAACACACTTTGAGGAGTTGTATAAAGTGAATCCACCTAGTACTGATCTGAATACCACAATGTCTTCAGCACTGGTGACCAACCAGCCAGTCAGCAGTGATCTGCTGTCTGAAGAAGAGGTTCATACAGCAGTAAATCAGCTGAAGGGCTGGAAGGCAGCCTGTATTTGGGGCATCCATGAGGAGATGATCAAGAAAAGTGGACCTGCTGCAGTCTTGTTCTTGTAGCAGATCATCTGCTCCATTTGTAACAGTGGCATTATATTGCCTGACTGGAAGAAGGACATAATTATCCCACAAACTATGCATAGTTCCATTGATTAAAATTTCAGAGTTTTCTCCTTTGATAATTTTGAATAACCTTTATTAATGCTAATGAATTTCCTTCACATTATTGTTACAATTCCAATTAATTAAAGTTTAATTTTGGTTTACTAGATTAAGTATATGCTGTTGATTTTTATGCAGAATGCACCTATGGGAACTTATCCAATATCACTATAAAATATTTGTGTCATTCTTAAATAAGAAATCAATGACTAAGCAGTCAAAGGCAGCTGCTTGACTTTCAGTGAATGCAGCAACATGTTGCAACAGTGCAACATGTTGCAACAGTGCATATCCCCACACCTGACCTGAGCCATAGATCTATAGTTGAATCAGTCAAAAGTTAAACCTTTCAAAGTATGATGTAAATAGAGCAGAAATTTAATTCAGTTTTTTGGAGAATTAAAAGATGAGACACATCACAAGACAACTTTCTCCAAAAGTTTTGATAGTTTTTCATAACTGGTTTAATGAAATACCTGCAGTGAACATGACTGAGATTTTTTAAGATAATAATTTGAGTAACTCGCTATTTTCAAAAGAAAAAACAGAAAGCAATGGACATGGAAAGTAACAAAACATGAAATACTTACCATACACCACACACACCAACAATTGTTCGACATTTGCTACAAAACCAACTACAGTTGGTCAGTGTTTTGTTACATCTATGACACATGGTGAGGATATTTGAAGACTGTTGGTTTAACATGGAAACTTCAGGGATTTTACTAAGTCTAATCACATCAGCAATAACTGACCATTGTTTAAATTGTCCTAATAATTCTGAAAAACAAAGCAAAATTTCATTCAAGATGTATCAAAAATTAATATATTTGGATTATGTTTTATCTTCAAACAAAACCTGCAAATATAAAGAATATCATTATTATCATCATCATTTAAAGTCCACTTTTCCGTGCATTCACTAAAGCAGGTTTTCTACAGTCAGAAGTCCTTCCTGTTATCAATTCTCTGCTGTTTCCCATGGCCAGATATATTTTTCACAGAAGACTGGAAATGAACAATATCGCTTGTACAATGGTGAAATGTTTATAAATCGTCACATGATGTCAAGCACACACGACAGTATTCTGTCAATTTTCGTATTTCTTTATTGCCCACAAGGGGCTAAACATAGAGGGGACAAACAAGGACAGACAAAGGGATTAAGTTGATTACATCGACTCCAGTGTGTAACTGGTACTTAATTTATCGACCCCAAAAGGATGAAAGGCAAAGTCAACCTCAACGGGATTTGAACTCAGAACGTAACGGCAGACGAAATACAGCTAAGCATTTCGCCCGGCGTGCTAACGTTTCTGCCAGCTCACCGCCTTCTGTCAATTTTCTGTCACCCAAATCCAATCACGAGGTTTGGTCAGCCAGAGCTTATAGCAGAAGACACTTGCCCAATGTGTCATGTAGTGGAACTTAACCAAAGCCAACATGTTTGGGAAGCAAGCATCTTAGCCACACATTTATAGTTGCACCTATGTACATATTAGAAAGATGTAAGAATCTGGTGGAACTCAAACCCACATCTCATAGACACTTAGTACTGACAATTCACTAAGGAATTGTTGAATACATTATGATGATGATGATGGTTGACAATGAAATATAAGGTTGAAAGGAATAAACCTTTACTTTTTTAAACATAGCAAACATTAAAATCTGACAGATATGAATAAATGACTTTTTATTGACCCTTTGAAGTAATGATTACTATATTTGGTGCCTTAAAGAGAAGCTGTTTCCTCACACTTAAATCTGTGTATTGTTTTTAGATTGTTCTTAATTTAAGTACGTGCACTGCTCATATATTTGAACTCTGTTTTAAATATAAACATTTAATTTATATAGAATTTATAGACTTTAAAGTATACCACAAAGAAATTCTTTTAAAATGATTTAATGATTGGATAGAGGCCAATAGTGAATGTGATAATCTACTGACTAAAACAGAGCTAATCAGAGTTAATCACAAACATATTATATTTTCACTGATGATGTATTTATGCTGAACAGAAAATTTTTTTAATAACCCATGCAAAACAACATTAAAAGAAATTTTACATACCAATATAGGCTAGGAACCAACTTGTCCGCACTTCCAGATCAATTTCTGGCTGGATGCGATCCCCCAGGACAATCAGCATAGAAACAGTTGACTGAATGTCCTCCTTGAATAAGAGATATTACACTAATGTTTTATACAACTATTAACTTTAAGAAACAAATTTCTATATCTATTTTCTGTCTTAGAATGAATAAAAATGTTTTAACAAAGCTTTGCATTTACATATCACTTCATATTACAATTCAACATCTTTGTAACAAATATGAAATTTGGAAATTGTTTGTCAACCAAGTAACATTACAGCTGTAGTAAAGTTTGAACATATAATCAGAATTTTAGCACCTTAAATTATTACACTTCATGAGGTGGCATATAAGAAGCAACAGTCATGTAAGAGAGCTAAAGAAGACCATGTTTGATAAAAATCATCCTAAAAATTTATTCTCAATTCATTTTGGGACTGAGAGTACATATTACAAATCAATAGAACCTCTACTGTGTAACCAGTTAAGATTTTTGACTTGTATCCTGTCGCTGAGAGGATCCTGTCTTTTGTTCACAGCCAAGCCAAAACAATGAACAAGTCTATACAGCTCTCAAACTAGATACTATAAGTAGCATAATTCATGAAAGGGGAAAGTGGCAGCACTATAGAATTGGGGGAATAGTTTAATGGCATGTACTAATAAATTCAATTCATCCAGTGAAAAAGTCACCTACAATAGACTGGAGTCATATCCAGTGGAAGATTGACTTTACATTCACCTAATAATACATAAACTGAAGATAGGCTCTAGCACTCTGCATACTTCATCATCATCAATTTAAGATTCACATTTCCATGCTTGCATGGGTCAGGCAGAATTTGTTGAAGCAGATGTTTTATGTTGGCTGCCCTTTTGTCACCAACCTTTACTCATTTCCAAGCAGTATAATATTTCTCTTTGGGCAGACATGTTTTTATTGAAGATTGGAAATGAATGACACCACTTGTGTGCCAGTGACACTCATTTGCAACCATCACATAATGTTACAACAAGGAGGTACAAAACACATACACATGACAGGCATCTTTCAGTTTCCATGTACCAAATCCATTCACAAGGCTTTGGGTGGTCCAAGACCATAATAGAAGGCACTTATCCAAGGTGTCACACAGTGGGAATAAACCCAAACCCATGTGATTCGGAAGCAAACTTTTTGACCAAATAGTTATGCCTATACTTATTTGTGTGTGATTCAGAAAAGGATTACATTTTAAAAATTGCAGGATTCATCATTACAAAGAGACTATAACTTTGTGAAATAGATGTGGATTGAGATAATTACAATTAACAGACTTTGGGATATGGCAAATACTACAAAGCAATTTTGTAAATTAAAAATTTTTCTAAACATTAGTTTTGTTGCATCTGAAATTGCTCAACAAATGTTTGACATTCCTGTCTAAAATTTGGATTTTGCTACAGATACAGTAATCCCTTGGCTATTGCAAGTGTTACATTCCAAAAAACCCACGATAGGTAAAAATCCATGAAGTAGAAACAGTACTGTACTGTATATTTTTTTAAATTATTTTTATAATTTGTATATATTTGTTTCATTTTTATATATTTAAGCTTTTATAAACTCTCTCCACACTCTTAGGAGTACCTGTGTCTTTTTTTAGACATGAAAATGCTTATTTTACCAGAGAGATAATTAAAATCTAAAAAGATCTAAATACCTATCAGCCACAGAAACCCGTGATATACTGAGGAGTCCACAATATAAATTTACATATATTAGCCAGAAAAATTTGTGATGTACTGAGGGCGCAATAGGTGAACAGTGTTATGGCGAGTGATTACTGTATTGCACTGTGATTTTGGGCAACCCCAAACCTCAGTTTGGTAAGGTAAGAAATATGTACTGAAATGTCCAACTGGGTAATTTCAAATAGGCTTGCATCCATTCAAATCTCTTTGCAGGACACTTAATTTGACATGTCTCAGTTTTCTTAACAGCATGAAATAGTTGCTTCTCAGGGTATTTGTAAGAGAGCAGAGCTCTACCCTGAGGGGAGATTTACCTCTCTTCCACTTAACACCATATAAATCCTTGCAGTTGTGAAAAGATTAACTACTAACTGTATATAAAGCTATAAAGTACTATGATTACTGACTTACTTCAGCATAAGCAACAAGTATATCTGTAACCAAGGAGCTACAGTCCCACTGTGGTATAATGGGAAGTTTCACATTGATATAGAGATCGTTCACTGCAGCACCATTACTGATTGTCTCTTTATGGTTGTTACTTGTAGCTTGAAATGAATTGCCATCGCTGTCATTTGCAGGTGAATAGTGAGGAGGAGGCACTGGTGGTGCATTGCTAAACTCAAGTTCATGACGAGGTTGGAAGGCTTCTGCTGGAAGAGACCAATCCTGTTGGAAAAAAAAAATTATACTGAATGTAAAGAAGATAGATTTTAAAATGTCTAACTAACATCTTAATACAAATTCTTTTGATGAATTTTTAACAACTAAAACACATAAAATATTCTTTTAAAATCATTCATAATCATCATCTTTATCATGCAGTTGTCATAACAGCAGATGACACTTCTTTTAAGATTGATCTAAAAGCAAATAAACTGAAGGAAACATGACCAAATGCTGTAAATCACTCATAAGTATAAAACATGATAAGATGTGCTCTCAATACAGTTTACTTAGTTAGATATTTTTATATTACATTACATGTCTAAACTACCGATGTCATTGTTGTGTCTGAAAGTTGATCAAACTGAATTTGTACAGGATATTTTAACACTAATTTTTGTTGAGGGGCTGACTTCTCCAAAGAAGCATTTAATGTAGTAGTGTAGTGTAGTAATAGTAAGGGTACATTTGATGCAGTGTAGTGTTGTTATCTAACCTCAGGTTAGCTCTGACTGAATAGACCTACGACCAATACCATTCAACAGTGTCTGTTCTGCCTTTTTTATGCGTCATATTCAAAGTATCCTTCTGTTTTTTTTAAGATAGAAGGGTGAACTTTAAGGAAGATTTGGCTGCCATTTCTAGCATGTTGAACACTCCTAACAGTCTGTGCATATATTAAGTATGATGTAGTAAATGTAAGTATAGAGTAATTGTAGTAATGTAGATTTGCTGGTTTTATTAGCATTAAGTAATTGTTGTGGATGGATTCCATCCACTCCCAAGTGACTAAAAGTGGACTGACACATTACTATAAAATGAAGTACTGTGAGCAATTGGAATAAGCAGTTCATTGCGAGCCATTGATTGAGAGCATTGAGTCTCGTTTAATAGTAATTGTATTGCATCATGTAAATATTTCTTCCTCCTACTTCTTTAAATCATATATCTAGCACCAGGAGATAAAAGTGGCGACAAAGATGAGATTAAAAATGTTTTGTGTAACGTCATATGTGAACTGCCAGTTACATTACAAGACATAAAATTAAAATCAGAAAATGATAAATTCATTAAAAAAAAATTAAAGAAATGCTGAAGGCTAAATGAGATAAAAATATGTTCAACACAAATGCAAACCCATTCTTAATGTGTAACAATGTGTTGATGTACGCACAAAAGGGTGTAGTACCAGCCACACTACAGAAGTGATTACTAAAGGAATCAGCCAGGGATTTTGAGAATGAAATCATTAATGAGAAGTTATGTATATTGGCCAACAATGGACCATGACATTGAAGAACTAGTGAAAGAATGCAGAGGATGTGTCCTAACTGCAAAAACAGATATTCCATGGTCCAGACTGCATGTTGATTACACAGGTCCACCTAAGGGTTCATATTACCTTGTGGACAGTTTTTCAAAGTGGCCTAAAGTGCATGAGTGTAAAAAGCGAACATCTGTGGTTACAGTAAACTTTTTATATGAATTGTTCGCCAGATGTGGTATTCTTGATATCATTGTGTCTGATAATGGAACTCAATTTACTTCATAAAAGTTCAGCAAATTTTGTAAAGTGTTTGTCACTGAACATACCACCACTCTGCTGTATTATCCTTGGTCAACTGGATAAGCTGAGCATTTTGTTGACACTTCTAAGAGGGTGTTGAAAAAGGCGAACAATGAAGAAATGGACGACCTTGCACGTCAACAATTTCTAAGAGTGTACTGAGTAACATCTAATCTGAATACCCCCGTCTGGAATGTCACCTGCAGAATTGATGTTTGCTACAAAGATCAGATCAGTTTTTGATGATAAGTTGATAGCAAGTGAAAATAAAAAATGGGCAAACAAAAAAACTTCAAAATTCTTCAAGTTAGGTGGCAAAGTTTTTTTAATTCTTAAAAGGGGAGAAGTTAGGGGAGACTAATTTTAAAAAGGGGAGATGTTGTGGAAGGATTCTGTCCAACCTCAAGTGACTAAAAGTAGACTGACACATTGCTATAAAATACTGTGAGCAACTGGAGCAAGCAGTTCCCTGTGAGCCATTGATTGAGAGTGTTGAATCCCGTGTAATAGTAATCGTATTGTGTCATGTAAATATTTCTTCCCCTCGCTTTGTTCTATATCCAACATCAGGGTATAAAAGTAATTAAGAAACATCTTACAGCAAGCTTAACCTATGAGAGGATCTGTACTCAGAAAAGGAGGCTAACAAAATATTTTTCAGTTATATACTGTTCCCATAAGTTAAAAACTATACAATCTATAACTGTCAGACCAAACTCCTTTCTATGATGAAAGAAACTAAAGATTATTTATGTATTTGACACCATGATCTTGACAAAGATGTTTTCTATGAAGTTGAAAATATCTCCCCAAATGAAAAACCAAAGAAAGCGTTAAAGAAAAGGAAGAGTAATGAGAGGAGTGATATATATTTAAAGAGTGCAAAGTAAAGGTAAAAGAAATCTTATAAAAACAGAAGCTTTTGTTAAAGTTTTACTGAAAATGCCATCAAAGTTAATACAAACATGTTTATCATGAAGTACACTGTCAGCATCTTCTAGGTCATAAGAGAAATCTGTATCTCCTTCACCAAAGAAAAAGTCTCCTGTCTGACTGGCTAAACCAGTGGCAATGTTTGCTAAATTTTTTTCTTGAACTTCATTTTCTGGGTCAGATTCTTCTTCACTGCATCCTGTAGAAAAAAAAAAAATCTCTGTATATAAAACTGAGGATATGTGTGTGTGTGTGTGTGTGTAAACCTGCAGAACTTCTAAAGTTTGTAACTGATTTTCTCCAAACGGGGAACATACACTACTTATGTTCCAGAGATGGTTTTAGACTCTTAAAATTTTTCACATAATGCTTCTGTTCAAACAGGAAAAAACAACAACTGAAATGATATAAGTAGGTTGTATTAAATGGATGAACCAATGTAGACTTCAAACTGCAGTGTATAAGTGGTAGCAATAATAGCCTGTTCCCGTAGTACCATAGGTAGCGATTTGTTGGAATAAAAACCGTTTGAAATGCACTATGTTTATTATGAAAAATATGCTAAAATATGTTAAATCCTGAGCAACTAATCAACTATTTTCTTTTAGCTTCAGTATTAAAGTCTTTCTTCTAAGCATAGACAAAGCTCATACAAATATTCTTCATCTATTGATTACAAACGAAAATATCACGTGTACATAACCTACTAAATTATGGTGTCTAAGACCCAACCACGTTAGAGATCGTGTCCTTAAATGTGACCATGAGTGCCCAAACGCTGCATGCAGAACTGCTTTCGTTTGGGAGCTGAGTTTCCTCACAATAGTCACACGCTGTTTACACAAAGCAGTGCACAGTTCAGCCATGACTACTGATTCTCAACCATGTCAGCAACCCAACCACGTTTGTTAGAGACCATGTCCTTAATGTGACCTTGCATACCCTGATGCTGCATGCAGAATCGTTTCCATTTGGGAGCTGAGTTGTGTTCACAATGGTTACATGCTGTTTACACAAAGGAGTGCACAGTTGAGCCACAACTATTGATTCCAAACTGAAATATCGCATGACAGTGTTGTTTTCAAGCACTTCCTTGCCAACGACCCCCAACGCCTTACCATATCATTTCTTTCATGTAATGCTGTTGAGAGTGCCCACAGACTTAATTTATCACATAGATGTAGTTCCTATGTCTGCTGATTGTTCAGTGTGGTAGTGGTTGTGCTGACAGCTGCAAAGGAGAGTATATCCACTGAGAGCTTTTTGGTGCATTCAAAAATCACATACTCCCCCCCCACTCGCTTTTCCATGACAAGGTTAGGGCCTGGAATCTTTTATATGGATGCATGACAGGTCACTTAGTTGAATGAGCCCTTCATTTACTCCACAAATGTTTTGTCATCAGCGCTGCACTTCCCCATATCACGTTTCAACTTAACTGTACCATATATACAAACTATGCCATTTAAATCTCGAGCAATGCCGAGTATGCCTGCTAGTTTGATATAAATTATCACTATCATCATTAATTTAAAATTATCTTTTCAATAGGTGTATGGATTATGGGTTGTACATCATGACAGTGAGTAAGATGCTTTTACTTTTGGATTTGCTTTACTTTCAGTTTTAATACATCTTAAGATAACTAGAGTACATACATCATATGTAATGTTTTTCACTGGTAATATATCCCAAGATACATAGGCATATGGAATATTTCAGTAATGTTAAAATATTGGGATTCATCAAGATATGAAACCACCTTCATAAATAATAGACAACGCACCTGATGTATTTTCTCCCAATGGATTATCTTTTTCAACTTCACAACTTTTCTCAGGTGTTGCATCAGCAATTTTCCCAACTGTAAAATATAGAAAATAGACATTAGAATGAAAGGGGAGGGGAGTATGTATGTATGTATTTTAACCAAAACTATCTGTCTAATTCTTGCAAACTGGGAACAATTTTCAGACAGGTTCAATTATCAAAAGTATTTAACCTTTCTTTAAAGACTACTTTGTACAAAATGTAATGAAGTGTCTATTTTTTAAACTAAGGCAAGTGAAATAATGTAAACTAATCTTAGAATGCAATGTAATATCAATAACAAAGTAGGAAACTGTGGCTTAATGATTCAGGCATATGGTACACATTTAAAATAGTGAAAAACTTTAAAAACTGCATGGAAAATTCATGATTAATGTAGTCATTTGCCATAAAATTCTTCATGCTTACATACACACACTAAACATCAGAAATAGCCAATTAAGAAAAGCTAGAGGGAGACCAAAACAACTAAGGAGAAAATAAAAAGGTCAAAGATATATATATTATCGTTTAACGTCCGCTTTCCATGCTATATATATA
>NC_068989.1:59876548-59882221 GCF_001194135.2 Octopus bimaculoides
TCTATATATATATATATATATATATGAGAGAGAGAGAGAGAGAGAAAGGAAGAAAGAAAATGTACATAACATATATCATATGATAAATATATAACAATGATGTAGGAAGTTCTTTTTCAAATGAATGGTATTAGTTTGTCACTTTTAGAGACAGTATATATTTCATACTCTCTTAGAAAATATTTATACTCCTTTTCTCCTAGTTTATATATAGAAAATTTCATTATTTTGAGTCATAATTAAAGAAGGCACTAAAACTTCAAATCTATATGAGAGGACAGCTGAGACTGTGTGATTTCCATGTCTTTCACAAAATCACCAGTGAAGGATAGATTGTATGCTGCTTTTGCATGACCTGTAATGCTGCCTGGCAATGAGATGTGGGTACTGAATGTTGAGGATGTTCAAAGGCTGGAGACAAATGAAGCAAGCATGTGCTACTGGATGTGTCATGTTAGTGTGCATGAATAAAATGTTATAAATAAATGAACTGAGGGAGAAAGTGGGTGTATGCGGGGTCAAAGGTAGAATGTAAGAGATGACTGTTGGTATGGATAAATGATGTGTATGGATGATAAAAAAAAGTACCAGGAGCTCGATGATGAAGGAAACTGTGGGAGAGAAAGATGGATGTAGAAAAAGTGATGGCTGATGTTAGGAGGCTGAATCCCACAAAGGAATGCAACAAATGCTGGCATGCTATGTTGGGAAAGACCCACCTAACCCATGCAAGCATGGAAAAGTGAATATGACAGTGATGAAAGACAATGTAAAAAAGTTAACCATAAGCCTTTTAGAAAGAATTTAATGAGTACTTACTCTTCTCCATATCAGGTTTATCACTAAGGACAGAATATCCTGGACCAGAGTGGTATGGTGGAGTAAGGTTACTTGGAGAAGTACATGAATACAATGTCTTTAGAATCATCCAAGTAAGGTACACCTACAGAAGACCAAATAAGTCAATATAAATACCTTTATAATTTACAAGTAGACAAATATCAATATAGCACAGAAATATCAACATAACACATTTATATATATATGAGTATGATATAGATAGGTGGCTTCTGCTATAGACCTACCCCTGAGGCAGACCAAAGCCATGTGAGTGGATTTGGGAGATGGAAACTGAAAAAAAGCACAATGTGTGTGTGTGTGTGTGTGTGTGTTTGTGTACATCAGCACTTGCTTTTACAAATGTTCTGACACTCAAATGTTGCTCTTGTCACTTCTGTCAATAAAGCATTGGCTTACTTGATGCCTTCAAAACTATGTGGATAAGAGATTCATTTGAAAAACAGGTACTAATTAGCTTCAGGAAGGGCAAGCATCCAGCTGTAAAATATGCCTATTATCTGTCTAATCCATGCTTGTTAGGAAAAATGGAGGCAAAACAAACACACACACAGAGAAGACATTAACATGATTTAGACACATGCTATAAACAAGAGCAGGGACTATCTTTTACAAACATGATATAAGCTAAGATACTGATTATCTAACCTGTACACATGGTACGACAATGGATAAAGATTATTTGTTTTCTCTGTGTATTGTATAGTATATCCTTGCTAACAGGGATAGGGTAGCAATTTCAAAGAAAAAGAACGATATTGAACAACTCTCACCAACCAACAACTACAAAATAATATTTTCAAAATTAGAAATAAAATATTTACCTGTTTTCTATTTAGTCTTTGAGCAACAGAAGCATTATGGTCACAGATTTCTTCAAAAGATTTACCATTAAGTTTGTACATATTAGCAGTATTAATAAACCAGTCCATAGAAAGATCCTGGAAAGAATATGAGTAAACTTAATTAGTAATATTAATGAGTTAAAGTATAATTATGTAATTACAAAAAAGGCAGAAAGTTAATGCTAAATTTTGTTCATTAACTGGGAGTGGTAAGACCTAGATGATAATTCTGAACAAGAGATAAAATGAAAGTGAGAAAAGGTGAGATATTGATACTAATAATCAGCTTATTGTATACAATATTCAGCTGCACTTAATTTAGTAAATAATAGAAATAAACCAAAAACTAGTCAATTATAGGAATGATAATTCTTTAGGCTAGTGGAGGCGCAATGGCCCAGTGGTTAGGGCAGCGGACTCGCGGTCATAGGATCGTGGTTTCGATTCCCAGACCGGGCGTTGTGAGTGTTTATTGAGCGAAAACACCTAAAGCTCCACGAGGCTCCAGCAGGGGATGGTGGCGAACCCTGCTGTACTCTTTCACCACAACTTTCTCTCACTCTTTCTTCCTGTTTCTGTTGTGCCTGTATTTCAAAGGGCCAGCCTTGTCCCACTGTGTCACGCTGAATATCCCCGAGAACTACGTTAAGGGTACACGTGTCTGTGGAGTGCTCAGCCACTTGCACGTTAATTTCATGAGCAGGCTGTTCCGTTGATCAGATCAACTGGAACCCTCAACGTCGTAAGCGACGGAGTGCCAACAATTCTTTAGGCTATAGGTACAAGACCTGAAATTTTGGGCTAAATGATTACATCAACCCCAATGCTCAAATGGTACATATTTTACTGACCCTGAAAGGATGAAAGGCAAAAGTAATTTGAATTCAGGAAGATTTGGAAGAAATGTCACTAGGCCTTTTGACTGTGCTAAAATTGTGTCAGCTTACTGCCTTAATAATGGTTTCAAATTTTGGCATAAGGCCAGCAATTTCAGGGAGGGGACAAATTGATTACATCAACCCAAGTGTTCAACTAATACTTATTTAACTGACCCCAAAGGGATGAAAGGCAAAATGGACCCTGGTAGAATTTGAACTCAGAACGTAAAGGTGGACAAAATGCTGCTAAGCATTTTGTTCAGTGTGCTAACAATTCTGCCAGCTCATTGCCTTAATAATAATGATTTCTTTTATAAAACCAATAATAATAGTTGTTGCCATTATCATTTTAAAATCCACTTTTCCAAGCTTGTATGGGTCAGATGGAATTTATTGAGGCAGATTTTCTATGGCTAAGGTGTCCTTCTTGTCACCAACACTTACTTGCTTCCAATCAAGATAATATTCCCCATGTTGAGACATTTGTATAATGGTGATGCTCATGCACAACCATCACATGGTGACATGACAAGGGTACACACATACACACACATATTTCTATATATATATATATATTTATTATGACAGGCTTCTTTTAGTTTTCATCTACCAATTCCATTTACATGGCTTTGGTTGATGCAGGGCTATAGTAGAAGACACTTGCATAAGTGCTATGCAGTGGGACTAAACCCAAAACCATATGGTTGGAAGCTAGTTTCTCAATCACACAGCCATACTTGCACTTAAACAAAGCAAAAGCTATGTAATTGTGTCAGAAATGAGCAAACAACATGATAGAGTACTTACTGGGGAAGAATCAGATAAAAATAAATAAAGATTACTGTTGGCCCACATGTAAGGCTCAACAGTCTGTAGAATTTGGCAGACAGAACTTGGTGAAGAGGTAGAAGCTTCATCAACTGAAAGAAAGTAAAAATACCTACATTAAATATTGAAATAACAGCAACAATTTCATCTTCATTATTCTCTGAAAAATTGAGTTGGTTGAAGGCATCATCATTATAGTGGAGCTTCCATAAATATATTATATATGTATCAATATATATATATCATCATCATCATCATCTAACGTCTGTCTTCCATGCTGGCATGGGTTGGACGTTTTGACAGGAGCCAGCCAGATAGAAGACTATGCCAGGCTGCCCTTCCTAACACCAACCACCCTGTAGAGTGGACTGAGTGCTTTTACATGGCACCAGCACAGGTGAGGTCATTTTTGGCATTGTTTTTATAGATGGATGCCCTTCCAAATGCCAACCATTTCACAGTGTGAACTGGATGCCTTTTACATGGCACCAGACAACTTGCAAGCCAAGGAATTTTGAGAGGGGACAGGGCAATAGAGGAGGTGATCTTGTGTCAGATGGTGCACCCAGTGTAAACTATGGACACATAAGAGATGCAGTGGTATCACAGGTAGATTAACAGATAAAGTAGTCTTTGTATGTGGCAGATGTGCAGGAACAAAAGCACAAAGAGCACACAGAAATTAGATTCTCTCAAATGGCCAGAGAGCTCTCTTGGAGTTGTAGATAGTTTCTATTACCTATGTGACCAAATTAGCTATGATGGCGGATGTTCTGAAAGTATTGTTTCTAGAATAAGAATTGGGTGGAGGAAGTTCAGAGAGCTATTACCTCTGTTGGCAATAAAAGGCCTCTCTCACAGAGTGAAGACTATATGAGAATTGTGTAAAAACATCTATACTCCATAGTAGTGAGACATAGGCTCTGAATATTGAAGACATGCATAGACTGGAGAGAAATGAAGGTAGTATGCTCCATTGGATGTGCAATATCAGTGCACATGTATGACAAAGTGCAAATGTACTGAGAGAAAAGTTAGGCATAAGAGGAATCAAATGTAGCATGCAAGAGAGAAGACTATGTTGGTTTGGACATATGATACATATGAATGAGGACAGCTGCATAAAGAAGTGCCGATCACTGAAAGTGGATGAACCCGTGGAAGAGGGAGAGCCAGGAACATGAGATGAAGTGGTAAGGACTGATCTCAGGAAGTTGGACCTCATGGAGGAAATGACCATCGACCGAGATGTCTGGCGATATGAAGTTCTTGAGAAGATCCACCCACATCAGTGAAACTGAATTCTAGAAGCGCTGTGTCCCACCCACACTAAACAAGAAAATATCTCACACACTTTACCACAATGAACCAAACTACGTCTCTACATCTCTTCTCTTCTTCACATTTCCACTTCATATATTATGATTACCTCTCACTTCCCAATCTTGTCCTCTTGGCCCGGTGCCACTGTATCATTGCTCTCTGCTTGCCCCTGACCTGTGTGTTCTACCCACATGCCTTGTCTCACGCTATTATTGTCATGTGCTAGCCCCTGACCTGGGTGTTCCACCAACACATAACAAGAAAACTTTTCCATCAGCCTACCCCAACAAACCATTCTACATCTCTTCTCTTTCTCACATTTTCTCATTCATTCATTATATCTAGCTCTCACTCCCCAATCCTCTCCTCACACCCGTTCCTCTGTATCACTGCTATCCAGTAGCCTCTCTAAACCTATATATACCCAGGTATTTCGCCACTTATTTGCACTCTTTGATCACACTCTCTTCACATTATCCTGTCACTTATATTATGGCATTTGAACCTCAAGGGTATGCCTGTCACTTGTCACTATCTATATCTCTCTCTTCTTTTACTCAACCATCTCATTTATACTCTGATCCCTGTTCCTTGTGAGTATACCTGGCATTTTGCCACCATCTCCATCCTGCAGTCTCCCAGTCTCTCTCTCTCTCTCTCTCTTTCTCCTGCACTTCCCTCAGGTTGGGCAACCATGTATTTTCTTTTCTGTCTTCATTCCTGATCTTTCTCTCTCTGGCCAAGTAACCTTGTACTTCCTCTGCAGCAAGACACCGGTATCTGTCTCACTATAACCTTTTCATCCTCCAATGCCTCCTCCTCTCTTAAAAGTTTTTGTCTTGCAAGTACTTGGTGACCCTGTCAGTGCAGGTGCCACTTAAAAGCACCTAGTCCACAAATCCTACCAAAACAGTCACAGAAGTCTGGTGCAGGCTTCAGCC
>NC_068989.1:59882360-59888258 GCF_001194135.2 Octopus bimaculoides
ATATATATATATGAATGAGTATATGCATATATATGTACATGTATGTACATAACTTCATCTGCATGTATATATAGATGCATATCTGGGTACATGACGTTGCAAAAAGACATGGACAAAATGATAAACAGGGTACAGAAAACACACAGGCCACATGATTCTTCCATTCACTGTGAGTCCTTGGTACTTCCTTGTATAGTTGCTTTCCTCTATCTGCATCACAGTCTTCTCACTTGCATCTAATTATCCTTAAGTCTAGTTTTATGCTTAGTTCAGAACCCCTCTGTTGTTCATGCACACTAACATTAAGCCATCCAGCAGAGTATGGCTGCATAATGTCAGTGAAAGTCAGTGAGCTGTGGTTTATGGCAATTGTGACCCTGTATGTAACAGTACAGTCAGTGGCATGATGATTTGTAAATTATCAAGGAACTTAGATGTTTTGTAAAACATCAATGGAGTTTCATAATGATTTTAATATATTGGTGTGCATAAGTGCTTAGAAGAAAATTCAGACACAACAAAATTTTGATTGTTTTTCACAATTTCCTTAACACACAATCGATTCTCTTTTTATAAGAATCATTAAACTATAAACAATTAACTGATAAACAATTTCACTACTGATAACTTTAGCTATAATTCATTGTGGATTGATAAAAACACTATCAATAACATAATATGGCTGTTAGACTCTTATCTACAAAACTGATTTTATGGTTTATTACAATGGATCTCTGCTATACGTCAGTTTGATGATTACTAGTTTTTGACTAAACAAAAATGGATACACCTTTCTCAGGAAACTTAAACAAGAACTAATAGAATACTTACAGTAGAACTGATTAGTAGGTTCATGTATTTCTGAGATTTGATCTCGATATGGTTTCAACAAATGTTCACACACAGCCTGAGCTACATCACCATTTTTACTTATGTTCACTCCAACACGATTAATGTGTTCAAGTGGACGTTGAGCCTCTTTAAAAATATTTTGGCACAAATAGCCATCACGACCACAGCTGAGGAGGATGTTTGGACTGTTTCTCCACTGAATACCTGAAATCAAATGACATCAATAGTAAGTTCAATATTCATAATAAAACTATTAAAAAAAATACATTTGTGAGCAACTGTATTTTCATACACAGTTTTATACAAAATGTCTAAAAGTTTGTTTTCTTTTTAAATCTATTTTTAAGATATAACTTTAAAATTACACTGTTCTTAAATTTCTTTATTAGAAATACATTATTAAAAAAAAAATGAAATGAAAATAATAGTGAAAATGTATTGATCTACATACCAGAAGCCACATCTTTGTGTCTGTTAAAGGCAGCCAGGGGAATGTACGGTCGACGAATATCCCAAATATTGACAGCAAAATCCACAAGAAGGGAACTGCTAGCTATAAGATATTTGTACTCAGGTCGCCACTTACACCTAGCTACTGAGGCCATGGTATGTACAATATGAACAAGTTTCTTTGTAGGCATATCCCACACCTGATTTGGAAAACAAATACATACATATATATATGATACAAAAAATATCTTATAAAGCAAATTTTAAAACTTTTATTAAAAGATGTTCTTTCCTTATCATCAAAGAAGTTGTATGGATATCTGTAACTCAAATACATCTCAACACCACATTCATAGCAACAACTTTTATCTTTGAGCTATCTGGTCTAATTTTTTGAACTACAATTATATAATGAAATGTTTAAAGATGTTCATTATAGCAACAATATTTACTGTATAATATATTCTGCAAATATTCTGTATAATATAATCTGTATAATATATTCAGAATGTTCTCTCTATAATAGATATATTCTCTATATAGTAACAATTCTTACTTTATGTCATAATATTTGGCTTCAGGTTACTCTCAAGATAAGGAATAACAATGGTTCATATTGCCACTGTATAAAACAACTGAAGTAACATAAATGAGACTGAGTCTTTGTGACTTTTAATACAATTGAGAGGTAGACTTTTAAAACACTGTATACAAGGGATGACAACAGTGTAGAATCTCTCTCATTGCAAAGGCCTTCAATACAATTTCTTTTGTGATACAGTGATGTTACTTGAATAACATATATTTTTTGCTGACATACAGCACTAGATAAATGCATGCAGGTAGAATATCTAATTATCTTGCTACAAGAGAAAACATCACTGAAGAAGTTAACCAGAAGTACTCTGTGATTTAGTGGGGGGGGGGGGAGTTCAGGTCAATAAATAATCTGCTCAGAAAGTGAAAAATAAATGCAATATTTGATACAGGAAAGCAAGGCAGAGAAAAGTAGACCTGAATGTTGAACCAACTAACATTTACTTATTAGTTGTTATTTACTAGTCACCTAACTTGAATTGGATCTTCAACTGAAGATAAATATGTCCAACTTCACATTGCCATGCTGCTCACCATGACTCTGATTCCGGGATTTTTCATCAGTGAGGTTAACTCCTCTTTATACACACCACTGAAAGGCCATTAACTCGTACAAGTTCCTCCACACTTTGACAGGATGAAAAACTAACTATGAAGTTCCAGAACTCCATATTAATTTTCAAGTAGCTAAAGTGAGTTAATGAATCACCAGTTCTATCAACTGGAAATAATTCACTAACTGCGTTGAACGTTAACTGAAGAGGGTCTTCTGTCCAGACTGCTTTGTAGTTTCACTGAATGAAGATCATATGTCAAATGAAAATCTGAAGATCAATATGCCCGACTTCATACCCACCATACTGCTCCCCATAACTTCACTATGACTCTGGCTCTGGGATTTTTCATTATTGAGCTTAACTCCTCTTTATACACACTACTGAAAGGCCATTGACTCATACAAATTCCTCCACCCTTTGACAGGATGAAAAACTAACTTTTAAAGCATACAATAACAGACAACATTACTTGCTTTTATAGCTCTATCTCTTCCACCGGTGGCAAGCCAGTTTTTGTCCATAGGGTTCCAGTCCAGTGTGAACACTGGTCCTGTATGAGCTGTTATCTCTCTATCAGGACGATCTGGACGTCGAATATCCCATTCCTATTTGTTTGAAAGAAAAAACAAAAACTGTAACCCTTCTGTTACCAAATTTCTGCTGAAATATTGAAATACATCGTCATTGTTTCATTTAAGTTTGAAAATAATAGAAAATTTAGTAAGACAACTTTGTCGCTATTAGGCTGGAGTTTGGAACATAAATTAACATAATATTTTGATGAACACTTTTAACATAGTTCACTTCAAAACAAGAAATTTGTATCATAGGACAAGAGGGTGGTCTCAGTGGGGTTGATAACAAAAGTGTTAAGCAACAGTCTGAGCAACAGATCCAGTAGTCAGGAATTAAAGATCAAAATTTAGTCAAGTTTAGAAATAGACAAGAATGTCAACTGTAGATAATTGCAGACAATTGAATGAAATGCTGTCAATATGAGACAACAGACATCAAAGATAAGGGAAAACAGTCAGCAAGCAAATCTCAGTATAAATAACTCATTTTAAAAATACAATATTATTACTATTGCCACCACCATCATCATCATTTAACACCTATTTTCTATGCTGGTATAGAGTGGATGGTTTGACAGAATCTGATGAGTAGGTGGGTGGGAGTGTTGTGCTTAATGTCTGCTTTAAGCATGATTTCTATGGACTATAATAAACTAATTAGTAATCCATTCTATTGGAAAAGTAAATTTCTCAACTGTTTGCAATAATCAAGAATCAAAGGAAAGCGTAAGAAAAAAACACTTTTAATGACCTGAACAATGCCATTTTCCAATCCGGCAGCAAAGCGGAAATATCCCGAACTCTGTGGACAAAACTGAACATCACGAACACTTTCTTTGGCTGAAAATGTTGTGCTCACATCTTTCCGTCTGATGTCCTGTAAAGATAATAAAATCCTTGATATAGATATAACAGAAATATATAATCAGAGACGAAATTCAGTTGAATGAAAGAAAAGGGTTCTGAAATAATTACTACATGGAGAAGGCCTCTAAAATAATTATAGAAGATTATTGAATTTACATGGATATAATTTTATAATCAATTATCATATTACATGCATTTTCAATAGCGTGTGAAATGATTAGGATAAACAGGTGAAGAAGCAGTAATGGCCTTACGAATATTTTCATATCTCCATCTTGAGAACCACTGAGGAGAAGGGCAGGTTCTTTGTTATGAAATGTAACTCTGTGAACAGTTCTTTTGTGTGACATATAAACATGATCTGTAAGGAGAAAGATTAATCGTGGTGAATGTATACAACATAAAACTCTAGATACACATCTTTTGAAAATATTTATGTATTTTATTTAAAAGAATATATAGAAATTTATTTGTTATTAAATAATAAAATTAACCATTTTGTTACCACATTTCTTTTGAAACACACTACCTTTGTTTTAATCAGTTTTAAAAACAACGAACAATTTAGTGAAACAACTTAGCCATATTAAGCTGGTGTTTGGAACAGAATTTAATAAGAAATGTTGATGAAAGGTTTTAATTTAGATCACTTTGAAATTCTATATTACAGGAACAGGAGTGGTCTAAGACAGGTTGGTATAAAAAGAGTTAACCAGGTGAGAAACAGTTGTAAGGAAGAGAGAGAAACAAAAGTAGCAGATAAGAAAATTTAATCAATTGTAGTGAATACAATGTAGTTTTAACAAACATTCTAAAAAGTTCAGTTTCTTCCATTTTTGGTCTCTCTTCTATAATGGTGTTGTCATTAAATTATCCTAATTCTCCTTCATAAGTATCTCCATTGTTTTAGTTTTCAAATAAAATGTTGTTGTTATGATGTCTGTTTCAGTATTAAGACAGTATTTGGTAAAAAGTACATTTTCCTTCCACTACACACTCATTTTCTGTCAATCCCACTCTCATATGCTTTAAATATATTTTGAAATACTTTAAGCCTGTAGTTTCAACAATGTGAATTTTAAACAGTAAATATTGTAGCAGTTAAGTTAAAGTGACATGGAGAAGACAATAAAGTATATAAAGAGATAAAAATCTGATTGATGTTGTTTCCAACTGATTTTTACAGCATGAAATATTTTTAATGATGCTTTAGTCTTCAGATTATTAACTTTTGTTAAAAAGTGAGATAAGAAAATAAGGAAAAAGCCAACACTTACAGAGCTTAGAACGGGAGGATTTCTGTAAATCCCAAACTACAACAGAACTATTGGTTGCTGCAGAAGCTATCTTGTTTTCTGAGAAAAGAGAATATATTGATCAATTCTTGTATTACCAAGCAACATAGGCTGGGAAAAACCTAATATTCTTATACAGTTCAACTATTTTCTGTTAGTTTCTATTAATTACATGTATACACAATCAAAAATTGCAGCTGTTTTAATTCCTTTATAGTTGTAGGATTTCAACTGAATTTATTTCATTTTGTTAAATATTTGAAACACTTGTTTTTAGAGGTTAAAGTAAGAAACAAAGGGCCAGAACAGAACTGGTTTATTGCTGTAGGGGAGCTATGATTACAAAAATTATAGTTTAAAACAATTGCATACTGAGAAAAGCCACAAACATACAAAGAATTGTTTGAGTTCTAATTCAATATTTTCAATGAAATTTCAATTTGAACATCCACAAAGACAAATAATCAAACAAAAATCTGAATCCAAGAAACATTGGTGTTCTTTGAATACAATATATAAATACTACTTAAATCTGTAATAATGGTTTCAAATTTTAGTAGAAGCTCAGAAGAGGGGGTAAGTCGATTATATCAATGCCAGCGTTCAACTGGTACTTATTTTATCACCCTCAAGAGGGACGAAAGGCAAAGTCCACCTGCGGAGTCACTATCAGAACTAGAGGAGAAGTTTCAGGTGTGGAAGCAA
>NC_068989.1:59889533-59892500 GCF_001194135.2 Octopus bimaculoides
TAGCATGGAAAGCGGACGTTAAACGATGATGATGATGATGATGATTTCAATTCAAAGGCTGTGTATAAAAGTAAGGATTAAATTGTTCAAGAGAGATAACTCTAAGAGATATAAGGAAATAAAGAATCCTACTCTGCACTTGTAAACCCAGAACAATGATAAACAAGACAGTTAAAAACAGAAGACACCACACACCATACATATTAATAAATCTAATAAATAAATTTAGCTTATTCTGAGAAATTTCACAATTGAAGCATTATTCATGATTAAGATAATGCTTGCAAGTAGAATAAAAATCATCCGTTTGTTTATTTCAAATGAAGTTGAAGAGAGAACACATCTTTAGTTTTATTTACATGTTAGCAACTGTAAGGACCAAAATCTTTACAAGAAGATTATGTTATACTGAAATGAAGAACAGAAGGGAAGATTAGGTCAGCACATGGACCATAAGTGCATTAACACCATAAAAGGTACAGGGAGAGCATATATTATTTTCAAATGTCGAGTATATCAACAGTTTTCTCCAGTGAAAGATCTAATTGAAAGACATATGGTATACATGAAGAGACTAAGATCAGTTTAGTGAGTACCATAAATGTAAGGAGTAAGTTCTTAGCAAATAAACTAAAACTCTGTAACTTTTAATTTCATCCCTGGTCATAATCCAAATTATTTACTGTCCTAAATATCCTGGGAAATTCTATGAAAATCCCAACTATTTATCTATCTCTGAAGTCAACAGGCTTGATCAGTCATTAATGAACATCTCTGATCACAAATAGTCAAGTAATCCTTGAGAAAGGGATGAATAAATATTTGATATTTATACTATAAGATAAATGTACAGTGATAAGGTCATAAACAAATCTGTGTTGTAATTGATTATATTGGAAATCAATATAAACATTTAGAAGCACATTTGGCAAAATGGGTCAAGAATTAGGTCATGAGTTGACATTTTACTGCAGTTTATTATATAGATTCAGGTTTACATAAGAGATCAATGGGAATAAGCTTTGATGAGAAGCATAACACACATGCCCTGGTTCCAGTTTTTGGTTAAAATCATTTCATTTCAGATGAGTCATAAGATCCAATTTCTTCTCTCTCTCTCTCTCTTTCTCTCTCTCTCTCTCTCTCTTTCTCTCTCTCTTTCTCTCTCTTTCCCTCTCCCTTTTTGCCAATCCAAGTACCGTAAAAACCCATGTAATTTGCACACCTGTGTAATTTACACAGGTGATTTTCAGGATAAAAATTGTTTAAAAAGGCTTATACTCAAATAAATTTCACACCCAAAAGTTTTCAGAATTGCCGATATGGCTGGGATGAAAGGGCATTTAATTTAGTTGTATTAAGCATAATTGCACTGACTTATGATTAGATCTTATAAAATTTTCATTAAATAAAAATAATTTCTGTTTAACAGGTATCGCATTAAAAGATATTAAATTAGAAAGTGTTTGTGCTGTCTTCTATATAAATAAAATCCATTTTTTACATTATTTACATCCAAAGGATATTTGTCCTCATCTTGTTTGTTGTTAACACGTTTTGGCTGATATACCCTCCAGCCTTCTTCAGGTGTCTTGGGGAAATTTCGAACCTGGGTTCTCATTCCTAAGGTATTTTTCGATGTTATTATTATTGTTATTGTTCAGGTCACTGCTTGGAATCGAACTTGAAATCTTGGAGTTAGTAGCCCGTGCTCTTAACCACTACGCCATATGCCCTGGGCATATGGCATAGTGATTAAGACCTGAATAATAATAATAACATCGAAAAATACCTTAGGAATGAGAACCCAGGTTCGAAATTTCCCCAAGACACCTGAAGAAGGCTGGAGGGTATATCAGCTGAAACGTGCATACAAAGGAAAAGTTGTTAAGAATTATCAACAAAAACAAAGCTGATAAGTACACACAGGGGTTGCAAATTAAGCTTAATTGCCAATATCAGCTTGGATGACACTTTACTCAACCAAGTAAAATATGGCCTGGACCATGATTACCAGCATGTATGTCAGACTTCAAAAAGTAGTTAACCATTTAATGGTTTTAGTAAATTTATACAGAAAAAGTATGCATTATACCGTCCAACATAAATAACAGTCAACTTCATTATATTTAAGCCTATTAAATGAGTCAAGTTCTAGTACAGATGTTTACATTTTGTAGGTCTTTTGTCAACAAAAAACAAAAATTCTAAAAAAATTCTGGAAACGGTCAACTCATGTAATTTACGCATCCCCTAAAGTTTATTTTTTATTTTTGCGAAAAAAGTGAGTAAATTACATGGGTTTTTTGCAGTAATCAAAATTAGTTGTCACTGACTGATTGTGTTTTAGCAATATTTTAAGTTTCTGAACAAAACAGTTCCAAAATACTTGCCTTCATTGTGATTCCAGGTAACATCAGCAGCACTGTAGTTTAAGGTGATGTTTTTACCAACTCGAAAGTTTGCTTTTTCTTCAAAATTCTCTTCTCCAATTGAAAATATTTTGAATACTTCAATTTAAAGAAGAAAAAAAAATTACAAAATAAAATGAATAGACATTAAAAGACAGAAACTATAAATAAATTAACCTCTTTATGAAGTGAAAGCTTTCAATAAAAGATTTTCTTAATCAAGTCAGTCATCATGATCATGTCTGTTTTCTATGCTGGCATGGGTTGGATGGCTTGACTGGGGACTGACAAGCCAGGAGGCCTCACCAGCCTCCAATCTAATCTGGCAATGTTCCTACAGCTGGATGCCCTTCCTAACACCAACCACTCCGAGAGGGTAGTGGGTGCTTTTTATGTGCCACTGGCACAGGAGCCGGTCAGGTGGCACTGGTATCGGCCACATTTGGATGATGCTTTTTACATGCCATCGGCACAGGGAGCCAGTCAGGCGGCACTAACAATGACCCACGCATGAATGGTGCTTATTGTGTGCCACTAGCAAGAGAGCCAGTCAGGC
>NC_068989.1:59892528-59905922 GCF_001194135.2 Octopus bimaculoides
GGGGGGGGGGGATCAACCATGTTCGTATGGTGCTTTTTACATGCCATCGGCACAGGGAGCCAGTCAGGCGGCACTAACAATGACCCACGCATGAATGGTGCTTATTGTGTGCCACTAGCAAGAGAGCCAGTCAGGCAGCACTGGCATCGGCCACAACTAGAATTTTCATTTGATTGTGATTTTATTTTTGATTTTACTTGGCTCAATAGGTCTCCTCAAGCAGAGTGTGTCGTCCGACAATTCAAAAGTAATTTTTAAATGGGCTGGTTATGCGACACTGGTGTAAGCTACAGCTGTGATCTCACTTTACTTGCCGGGTCTTCTCAATCACAGCATATCTCCAGAGGATTAAGCCCCAAAGCTATGTGTGGGGAATGAAATTCTTAACCATATAGACATGCCTTCACCTATAACCAATAAACCAATTCTTATTTAATAGTATTCTACTGTACAAAAGCTGAAGTGTGAGTTTGATTGAAAAACATGTGAAATGTTTGTAATAGAATGAGAATATAATCCTCCAAATAGAAATAAAGGAATTTTTCCTACCTTGACGTCCTGCAATAACAACCTGATTAGCATCTTTATTAAGAGCTATAGCATTAATTTGTTCTTGAACACAATGTTGGATGGATATGGCAGAATGCTCTCTCACTGAAATAAAAAGATTAAAATTACACATTCAATTGTGATAATTATAAAATGAAGTACTCTTATCATTTGATAGGATTATAATTATATTTGTTCATTTAATGCATATTTCTTCAAATCAAAATTACCAGGATATGAATTGAACAAATCAACCAATAATTGAATGCTTTATTATACAAGTAATATTGGATATCTTTTTTGTAACTTGGTATTAAAAGGGTTAAAATGACAACTTACAGGCATTAAAAATGGAGAACAAATAGCAAAAGAATCACCAATCTAAACAATATATTTTCAAATAAGAGAAGATTAATCCCAGCTGCCGGGTGAAATTTAGCACTGGAAACTAATTTTTCAAAGGATGTAGTTTCCTGACAGCTAACAACAGATGCAGGTAGTTTATTCCACACTTCCACAATTCTGAGTGAAAAAATGTTTCTGAAAGTCATGGGTGCTGCACTGTTTTTTGATTTTGTAAGCATGTTCATGGATGTTAGACATATGGAATTCAAAAAGGTGCCCAAAGTTGTTGTTGGAAAGATGGTGGATAATCTTGTGGGTGTCTACCAAGTCAGTTGTTAGATGTTGGAATTTTATTGTGTCTATGCCCAGGGAAGGAAGATGTTCAGAGTATGGCAGATTCCTGATGGCAGGTATTTGTCTGGTTTCACATTTCTGAACAGTTTCCAAGAGATTGATATGCTGAGCAACATAGAGGTTTCAGACTGGTGATACACCGATGAAACAAATCAGCATCATCTTGACACTGGACTTCACTTGACATGCTTTTTGGAGGTGGTGACACTGAATGCTTTCACTGACTTGATTGCTGTTTCATTTCCAGGTTGTAGCCATAGCACCAGTTTTCGTCACTAGTCATGACCCTCGAGAAAAATGGTTTGGATCAACTTCCAACTGTTCATGACATGCATTCAGTGGTGACCACTTCTGATCTTCCATGAGCAAGTGAGGCACAAATTTTGCTGCAATTCTTTTCATTCACAAGTCCTCACTCAAAATTCGTTGGGAGGAGATTCAGGACACACCAGTCATATCAACAAGTTCATCAATTGTTCGGCAATGATCCTCAAAGATTAGTTCATGAATTTTCATGATGTTTTCATTCGTTCCGGCAGCTCATGGTTTCTCTGAATGAGGTTGGTCTTCAAGCAACAAGTGACCATTCCTAAAGCATGAAAACCACTTGTAAACTTGTGTTTTGCTCATGATAGCATTCTTGTAATCTGTTTGAAGCATGACAACTGTTTCAGCCACTGTTTTCCCCCAGCAGAAAACAGAAGTATGCTGTTCCTTCATTTCAGCCATCATAAAAATCAACGAACAGGGGAGAAACACTGCAAAGCAAAAGCATACCACATAGCAATACAACCCCACTCAACCGTGTCAGTCGGCAGACTGATGCTTGAGGCTGACATCAAGTGGCTTCTAGTGGCATAAGCTTGAGACTACAAGTGGCTTGTCCCACAGAGAATGTTTCTAGTTACTTTTGGGTGTCTCCTTGTACCATAGCCATATATAGCTTTAAACAGATAGCTGGAGGGGGGTATAGCTTGATGTCATTTACATATTTCAAAATTTTAACTTCTCCATGTTGGCATCTTTATCATTAATATATGCAAAAAACGACAGGGGTCCAAGAACAGATCCCTGTGGTACATCAGATGTCATCTCATAGGGTGCAAAATGCTATCCTATAACTGTGACAACCTCTTTTTGACTGAGAATGAAGGACTTCAACCAGTTATACCGATCACCTCTTATACCCATTGCAGAGAGTTTTCCCACAAGTCGTTTGTGTGGCACAGAACTGAAGCCTTTAGCAAAGTCAAGAGAGATAACATCCACCCATGAGCCACTATCAGTAATTCAGGTGATATACCCAAGAAACTCAGTGAGCTGGCCACAGCTACTAGAGTTAGGGAAAATTCCAAATTGTGAAGGTCAAATAAGGCTGTGAGAGTTCCAAAGTGTTTCTCTGACACAAGACGCCGTCAAATTGGTAATGCAAGTAGAAAGACTGACTGGACCGTAATTGGCAGGTGATGTGTGATCACCCTTTTTGAACAGAAGAATGACACTGGCAATTTTCCACTGCTCTGGGTTAACACAATTATTAAGACAGAATTGGAAGAAGAATGAAAGCTGAAAGAACCTACAGCGTTTGAGAATCAGACAGGTATCATCAAGACCAGGAGATGCATAGTTGCACTTATTCTTGAGGTGGTATCACAGCATTGCAGGTGTAAATTCCACAGATATTATAGAATTTGTTGTCAGAGGTGGTGAAGATGGTATATTTGGATGTTCAATAGTAACAATACCAGCATAGCATTCAGCAATAAGTTCTGCACATTCTTTAGATTCCAGTGTGGGACTGCAAAGAGGGCTAACTGGAGAGTGAGGTCTCAGTTTCGAACATACCTATTTCCAGAACACTTTGCTCTCAGGGTTGATTGCTATACGTTGTTCAAATTCAAGTGCTGCCTTTTGGGTCACCCGCTTAAGATGGTAAGATGAACTACTGAGCCTTCTTCGAGAATTCCGTTCTATAGAGTATTCGTTTCTGTTCAACATCATGACCTTCTTTCCTAGCCAGACGGACTGCAGCAGTCTCCCAAATTGCAGTTGATAATTATTGTGAAATTCTAAAATTAATTATGAAGTAGTATTTAAAATTTACCATTATTTACATATTAGATTTTCTCTGCCGAGAGGAGTATGCAATTTGATGTATTTGTTTTACAGAATAATAATAAGCAAAATACTGATGGAACTTAAAATTCTGAGAGGAAATGAAGCTTTTGGCGATGTGTAGTCCAAACTCGGCACTGACGGAGCAGAATTATTGAAGACATTCTAGCAGTGATCATCCCGTGTTGATAAGACAACAATGTCCAACTTGTCCTCGTTTTTATTTTTATAATTATTTCTGCTAAAGACGGCAGAGTAATTAGCCCGACCGCGTAGAGCCTTCTTTGTGGACTTTAAAAGTCAAAATGTTTACTTTGTCAGTCAAATGCAAAATGAAATGAACTAGGATGTTATATCAATAAAACAGTTTTATTTGACGATTTTCCTGTCTGCTGGTTTCTTGCTGGTTTTTGTTTTGTTTTCTTATGTTTTTTGCTAATAAATAGTTTTATAAAACCCTAAAGTCAATAATATCACAGTTTTAATTTCGATAAGAAGTTGACTAATTTATAAGTTAGTAAAAATACAGCCTAGATGTCACAAAAAAACATTTTTTAAGTGTAAACTGGGAATGTATACCTTTCATTTTGAGATTGTATAAAGTAGAAGCGGAGACTTGGTTAAGGCCTATAAAGTTATGAAGAAAACAAATGTAATCGAAATACGGAAACACCCCTTTGAAGACAGGCATCGTTAGAAATTTAGCTGAGGAATACAAACACTAAAGAATACAGAATGACAAATTGTAATGCTTGGCTGAAGTAATTTAATAGTCATTATGGTAAACACAAATATTAAATAGTAAACAAGTTTCACCTTTCTCTGTCTCCATCTTTCGAAAGTTGCCAACAGTCTCCAAATCCATCCACCCGGAGCAAATGTTCTTTCATGAAGATTTGATTAAAGATATTCCTTTTAGTTAGTTTCTAATGTAGCAGAGATTCACAAATAGAAAAAAATACTTTCTTTTAAGACTCTAAAACGACACAAGAATTGCTTTACACATGTGACCTTTAACGGTGTAGCGTTATTTTTTCCCTCCTTTAATAAAAATACCAAAATACGATTTGGTCAGAGAAAAGGAGATAAAATTTACAATATAGTTACACCCCTCCCTATTTATTTTTTAAAATTATATGAAATTAGAATTGTTTTGTAATTGTATTATATTTAATTTTAAGAATTAAGACCTGAGTAACGTGCACCGAATCGATAAATAAAATTAAGGAGGATCTGAAATCCTAAATATACGTCAATCATTATATACGTTTTATACGCAGAAATCTCTAAAATATATATTTTTGGAATATAGATATACACAAAAAATAGCAAAAAAGAAAGAAATTATTGAGAAGATTATATGGAAATGTTCTTATAGCTTGCTTATGTGAACACAGGTTTAACTCTTGAATATATGGGAAACATTTAGTTTAAAGAATTACATCCTTTTTAATTTTGTTTCAATTTGACTTCTTCTTAAGTTGACCCTTTAAACAGCATCCATACAAGTAAACATGCCACTTCTTTTGTAAGCAAGATTATCTCTTTTGGTAGTAAATTTACAAATTATTCTTTTGCTGCAATTCTGAAAATGGAAAACAAATACATGTAATTGATCTTCCATCTAGAACATATTACTGCATTAAATGTTTTGTTTTTCAACATGATTTATTCATTCACAAGTAAACATTCTCCATCTAGAAAACTTCAATTGAATACTTCTTAGCCCTCAAATATAACTCCACATTTTGTCAAATTAGAATTTTAGATCATCACATCTATAATTGTCAGTAATCATACTCCATCTCTTTACCATATAAGTTTAGCAAGAAACTAACTTCAGAAGGAAACCCAGTATACCTAGATCAGTCTTCTGCAATCCATAAATTGTTCTGAAAATAAACTATGCCCTAAACAATTCAATTTGTTTATACCAATAAATGTACAACTTTGTATAGGCATTTAATGATTCAGACATTGGTACTTTGGTAAGTACTGTAAAAGTTACATTTCAATGGAGAGGTCAGAATAAAACTAAAACTAAAATCATTTTTCCCCTTGTCTCATAATTATTTACTGTTAACTTTCAATATGGAAATACCACCTTACTTGTGTTGAGCAGACCTAGGTGTTCCAATCATGACCATCCTGCTTTTTTTATGATGGTAGGGTGTGATCTAATGGCAATCTGGCTACAATTTCTCAAGGGTCAAATGATCAGGTAGATGCTCCTTTTTGACTCATTACCTTACTTATTCTTTAAACAGACAAGGCATAGCTGTATGGTTATAGGTGCAGGTATGGTTGTGTGGTTAAGAAACTTGCTTTGCAAACAAGTTATTTTGGGCTCAGTCCCACTGCACAGCAAGTGTCTTCTACTACAGCCTAGTTTGACAATGTGAGTGAATTTGGTTAATGGAAGTCTGTCATATACATATATATATAAATATACGTCCCTCTGTCATACTCTAACCTCTCATCACCTGGCACAAAACCACCTCCCTCACAAAGCTTATAGTTTAAGGTGAAGCAGAAAGTTCATGCCACTATCTCCAGTGTAGTGGCACTATCAGAATATCATCAACACTGGAGAGATATAGAAAAAGTTAGTTCTGGCTGCATTTGAACAGAGAGATGTAAGGCAGTTAGTATGGCATTCTAATGTTATGTTCTGTGAACAGCAATACTGCATTACGTGACAAGAGGTAAGTTTTCAGTGAGCCCAGTCAGCCATCCAATTCCACTAACCTGACAAACCCACTTGATTCCACTTATTCTGCAAGTATCTCCAAGAAAGACATTGCTGTAAAGCAATATCATTCCCCATTTTTAACAAAATTGTAACCATGCATTTAAGTAGAAAATCAATAATGCAATTGAGTGAAACATGTATGTGCTTGTTGGGAATTAAAATTATATTTAATGGTATTATTAATCATCACTAATCTCATGAAAGACCTATGTTGTTAATGGATAAAACAAACATGAACTAATAAGGTATTAAAACAAAGATCAAATATAATGTTATCAATCAGCAATAGAGCAGGACAGCAACTGAGTAGTCCAGCAACAAGATAAGGTGTAAAAACTGTGACAGCGAAAAATAGATGTTACACACTATTATGGCAGGCCTCCACTAGAAAACTCGATTTGGTGGATTAGGATACCAAGTTCATTTCTCATTTTGAATTATGTGTTCTGTCAGTGATTAATTTATATTTTTCTTCAAAAGTGTAAGAGTTTAGTGTTGGAAAATGAAACAAACAAGCAAAATTGTAAGAGGGGTGGGCTGAAAAGTTCATAGGCTGACTATGAAGGAGTGATGCTTGAACTGTGAAATCTTGCATGTCTTAATTTCAACTGTGTATTGATTTTTACCAGTTAACCATACATTTGACTGCTCAAAGAAGACTTGAAAAGCAACTAATAGCAACTTCTCTTCAAAATGGACAAAACTTGGAATCTTGATGTGAAGTACTTGCAGGAAAAGGGTTTAGTTCCCAAGGACATTGATGCTGATATGGTTACTACATTAGAGGATGATGCTACAGCATTATCAACAGTGCAAAAATGGGCAGTTGAATATAAGAGTGGAAGAGACAGTCTTGAAAATTACTCAAGTTTTGGATGTCTTGCAACTGCCACCACCATGGAAAACATTGAATATGTTCACCACATGCAGATGGATGATAGGTGATTAACTATAAATCAAATAGCACATCTTGTGAGAGAGTTGAGAATACTCTGCTCCATGAACTGATGAGTGCCATGTCTTTTGACACCTGATCAAAAGTGAACAAGGCTAATCACATCACAGGAAAATCTGACATTGTCTGAGGTAGATTCATTTGGTTTCCTTGAACATTTCCTAACTCAGACCGGGCATTGTGAGTGTTTATTGAGCGAAAACACTTAAGCTCCACGAGGCTCCGGCAGGGGGTGGTGGCAACTCCTGTTGTACTCTTTCGCCCCAACTTTCTCTCACTCTTTCTTCCTGTTTCTTGAGTAACGCTGTGATGGACTGGCATCCCGTCCAGCTGGGGGGAACACATACGGCATAGAAACCAGGAAACCGGGCCCATGAGCCTGGCTAGGCTTTGAAAGGGCGAAAAAAAAAAAAAAAAGAAGACCTTTGAATCTACACAACAACATATCATTTCACATGGCTATTCTGATTTGTACAAGAGTTAAGCTGTTTTGAAAAATTTTGAATTTTCTTTATGAAGGGTGTAGGGTTGGGCAAGTCAATTACATGAAATCTAGTACACAACTGGTACTTATTTTATTGACCCTGAAAGAGTGAAAGGTAAAGTCAACCTTGGCAGAATTTGTACTCTGAATGTAAAGACAGATGAAATGCTGCTAAGCATTTTGCCTGGTGTGGTAACAATTCTGCCAGCTTGCTGCCTTATTAATAATAATCCTTTCTACTATAGGCACAAGGCCTGAAACTTTGTAAGAGGGGGCTAGTCAATTACATTGACTCCAGTGTTTCACTGGTACTTAATTTATCGACCCCGAAAGGATGAAAGGCAAAGTCGACTTCATTTGAATTTGAACACATAATGTAAAAAATGGACAAAATATTGCTAAGCATTGTGCCTGGCATGGTAATGATTTTGCCAGCTCACTGCCTTAACAACAACAACAATTGCTTCTAATTTAGGCACAAGACCAGCAGTTTTATGAGAATAAGATGAGTCAGTATCATTGATTCTAGTACCTGATTGGTGCTTTATTTTATTGCCTGCAAAAGGATGAAACGAAAAGTTAACCTCTCTGGGATTTAGATTCAAAATGTAAAGTATAGTAATAAATCCCACAAAGTATTTTTTTTTTTCAGCATTCTAACAGTTCTGCTATTTCAGCATGTTGGTATTGTTGTTAAAAATTAATGAAAATAATTTTCTGCAAGACAGTGCACAAAAAAAAAAAAAAAAAAAGGACTGTTTAAAAGTACTAAAATTCAAGCAGTTAAATTATTAGGATTCTTTTGTGCACGCGCAAGCACACATATAATTACAGATAGATAGATAAACACACACACACACAGATTAGCACTAAAAAGACCAAGATCATGGTAGCAACCATCTGAGAATCAGAGCAGCTGACCATTTGATGTTGGGGAGGTGAGGTAGGTAAGACGGCCACAGTTGACAAGTTTGAGTATCTGGGCTCCATTGTTTACCAAAATAGTGGACTGCAACCAGGAAAGAAGTCACTTAATACAGTAGAGAGAGACTGTACCCTCAGCAAAAGCATCAAGCTGAAAGTTCTAAAATCCCACTGGTCTGATAGTAGCTTAGTATGGGTAAGAAATATGAATCTTAGGAGTGGCAGACACCAAATGGTTAAGGATGTCAAAGTGATGAGTTACGCGAGAGTAGTGTGGATCATTTGGATGTCCTGCAGAATGGAAGATTCAGACTTGGGGGAAATGTTGAAATGTCAGTTTTAACCTTGGATCGATTTGTTAGATGATGTTTTGGTTGTAGCTCTTTCATCTTGAATTTATTTATTCAGACTTTGAAAAATAAAATTAAAAAAAAAACTTCAATTGGAAAACCACTGATTTCTGAAAGGAAAGTTGACACAAGACCAATATACTATATTAAACACTAGTCTAGTGATTAACTAAATTAATTGGTTCCCCACGTTGCTTCCAGTTTATCACATGTGAACTAATTTTATTACATATTTTGGTGAGTAAATTTGAAAATTTCACCCAATCAACAGTAATTTAATATATATATATTGTCAACAATCTTCATGTAAAAATATAAGCAACTCTCTACTGAGCCATTTTTATACAGACGATATCAAAACACTTCTATCGTCAGCTTCTTTATTTTAACCAGCTCATGCGACTAAATACCACAACAAACACTTCTGATAAACTTAAAATCTGTTTGAAGAGAAGTATCAAGTTTTGCCAGTAATTCTTATATTGGGAATTATGCATAAAATCGGGGGAAAGAAAAGAAACTTTTAAAATCTATGTAGAATCAAAGAAGAGTTTTTATTAAAAGTTGTAGAAATGAAGTGAAAACTTTGACGGAAATGTTTTAACAACTAGTTTGAGATGTTGGGGTAGAAAATCAGTTCCCAACAATTTCTTCCGGCGGAGACGGACTATATGTAATCTGAACCTTTCCCCCCCTTATTTATATATTTTTTTTACGGAATCCCACGTTTTAGGCTATGGAGATTCCGATTCTGAAAAAAAAAAAAAAAAATAAGGGGGGAAAGGTTCAGATTACATATAGTCCATCTGGACCTTTCTTCCTTTGATTTAATACTATTTATAATTTTCGTTCTGTTAATAAGCATAATTGGTGAAGGGATTGGAAATAATTTGGAAATAGCTAAATTTATTTATTAAAAAAAGAAAAAACTTAAGTCTGCGCACTTTGTTTTAATTATCAAAAACAATCAATGAGAAAGCAGCGTTTTCATTGGACAGAGACAGATCTGATTATCCAATTGAAATGTTAAGACAGGTGCGCGCGAAACTGAAAAAATATAAATTCAGTAGTTCAGCTTAAGCGCCACTTAGTTCACTGTATTTGTGTTTGATCATGGCGCGTACCAAGCAAACTGCTCGTAAATCTACCGGAGGAAAAGCTCCTCGTAAACAACTTGCAACTAAAGCAGCTCGTAAGAGTGCTCCTTCCACTGGTGGTGTGAAAAAACCACATCGTTACAGACCAGGAACAGTAGCTCTGCGTGAAATCCGTCGTTACCAAAAATCTACCGAACTTCTCATCAGAAAACTACCTTTCCAGCGTCTTGTTCGTGAAATTGCACAGGATTTTAAAACCGATTTGCGATTCCAGAGTGCTGCTATTGGAGCTTTACAGGAAGCTAGCGAAGCCTACTTGGTTGGTCTTTTCGAAGATACTAATCTTTGTGCTATTCATGCTAAACGTGTTACCATCATGCCAAAAGATATCCAGTTAGCCCGTCGAATCCGTGGTGAAAGAGCATAAATTCTCTTGAATTTTACAAACGGTCCTTTTAAGGGCCATTCACAAAGTAACGGAAGTCTCTTTGTCGTCTCTTACACGTGTACTCCATATTCAGTTTTAACTTTTAATCTAAAAACCAGTCTAAGAAAAATGGTCATAAATTTTATTTCTATGAAAATTAAAATATGAAATGAATACATATTGTCACACGAAACTACACGTTTACAGATAACATTAGGGTACTACTAAAGCAGCGCGTCCGCGCTAGCTAGTCGTGAGTGGTCGATCCTAACCCTAACCCTAAACATGTATTCATTTACACACGCGGGTTAGGATTAGGGACAGGGTCAGGGCTAGGATCGACCACTTACGACTAGCTAGCTCGTTCGGGACCGTACTGCTTTAGTAGTACCTAACATTAGTACGTTGAAATTAATTTCTACGGGTACTTCCAACAAGTACAGGCTAACTTATCGTTATTAAATTTTTGGGAAGAAAACGTTTAATAAAGTAACTAACGAAGAATTTTTATGACTCTAAAGAAATACTTGTATTTGAACTAAACTGATTGTATTTCAATTCCTTTTAACATCCACAACAAAAATCAAATGTCCAATTTTATTTTCACTTTATTTTGAATAAACGCAGCTGTTACCTGTGCTCATGGTTATTGTCGATTAACTTTTTAAGTATTTTACTAGCCATAACGTAGTTCCCTGTTGAAAGGATAAGTAATGGAGGAGCTAATGCAGCTTCGCACCTCTCCTTCGTATCCCTACGTTTTAGATGTCGGAGATTACGAATATGCAAAAAAAGGAAATTAGGTAAATTTTCAGATTAACACCCGCACGATTTTCACTGGGTGGGAAAAACACTAACCCTAACATCATAGTGAAAATCGTGCGGGTGTTAATCTGAAAATTTAGCACCACCCCTAAAATTTTGAACTTTTTTTCGTTATGTTTTTGATGACGGAGATTCCGAATATGCAAGAAACCACGTTTTCAAAATTCTAAATTGAATAAAGAGATAAATGTTTTCCTGGGAAACAACAGTAACACTGTCTTATATAGGACCGCCGCATTTAGTTGACAACTACAACGCAATTTCTTTTCACTTTAATGTTTTTGTCTGTTTTAATGGGGGCTGGGGTGAAATTAAATTCTTTTTTGCATATTCGTAATCGCCGACATCTAAAATGTAGGTATCTGGAAGATTTTTTTTTTAAATGCATTTTTCATGGAGAGGTGCGAAACTGCATTAGCCCCGTAATGGAATAGTTCAACTACTGTTCTTTGTAAAATTGCACAGGACTCCAGAATGTCCCCATTTACATATATAAAAAAAAAAAATTACTACTGTGCCAATGACATTGAACCCTCATCAAAGCCGAACACGTATATATGAATTCGAAGTACATTTCGTCATTTCAGGTTTTCTATTTTAATTTTTACTTTTCTCGAAACGCATACTAGGAAACTGGATGTTAGTGCTGGTGGGGAAGTTTGATCAACTTAAATATTTGAATTCTAACAGGCGAAAGTAAAGAATATGTGCACCTGGTGTTTAGGGTTAGAGATTTTGTTAGGCCGAAAACAGGTAGTGTATGTATTCTATACTTCCGCCCTAACATGTTCATTATGGTTAACTAAAAACAATAGTCAATGATAACAGCGAAACAAAATTTACAAACTTAGGTGAAGCATGATCCGTCGATTTTTTTTTTTTTTTTCATTAATCCTATCGTGGAATAGTAAAATGATTCTAGGCTGTATATGGAAAACCCTAACTTTTAACAAAATTAAAATTCAGCAAGTGTTTCCACGAACTCGCTCTCTAGATGTCCTTTGGTAAAAAGTAGGCTAACAGTTGGAAGTTTTCTTAGCTTCTACATAAGATCGGATACCGTATTGTATAGCCAGTCAGTTTTCTGATAGGTGTACCATGAGTTTCAGTATTCTTTTTCTAAGATTTTAAGGAGATGAGCTGCTATTTTTAGTCGGTCAGGTGACCAGTAAATAGCTCCCTCTTCTTTGTTGATTTGTGCTAAAATTTTAAGAGACTGACTTCCTTTTCAAAATGTATGCTGTCAAGAGAACGACTTCAGATTTCAATAGTCGAACAACGATGGCTGAAACTTAAATCCTCAATTAGCTTCAAATTTATAGAATTAGTGGTGTCGCATGACACACCGGTTATTTTGCTTCCAATCTATAAAACACCTTTCTTCGAAATTAATTTCTTGCTAAAGACGGGCAGAGTTTCATAAAAATGCACCCATTAATTCTTCGAATGTTCAACGAAATTGCTTCTGAAAAAAAAAAAAATTCTATAATGGAGAAGAAAGAATTTTTTTTTTAAAATAGAGTCCAGAATAGGCGGCAAAATGCATTTTAAGGATTCTTTTTATCCATTTCATCGCTAGTTCAAATATAAGGTATAAAGTACGTGGATTCTACGAAGGATTAGATATTTAGTCCTAAATTAGATAACATCCTGTGTAATAATGATCTAAACTGCAGCTTAACCATTTGAATAAGAAACGTGTTCAAATTTTATTGTAAAAAGAAAAGAAATAAATCCAGTCATACTAAAACCAAACTACGTGAGCTGATGTATTTTTTTGAAAGGGGTAAACGTAAGTTACAAAAACGTCATTGAAATCATTAGATTTGCAATCTTCGAGTTAACCTTACTAACACTGGGTAGTTCGTGAAGTTGAGAAACTAAACATTACAAAAAAATTTTGATAGTGTTGGAAAAAAAATAAATAAATGCACGTTGGAACATTTAATCGTGGAGTAAATTTTCGAAATGATTATCTAGCAACCGGTTTTAAGAAAGCAAACTTTTAATCAAAAGGTACTCCAGCCACTACCATTCCGTTGCGCCATGAGATTCGACTATTTCTGACATCTCAAACGCCTACATATAAATTTCATTAGACCGTAACTATTTGACTATCCATTTTAGAGTTTTAAAAACTGAATTGAAAACTTTGTACGATTGAATGCAAAGGTCCCGACGCATCTACGTAAATCGAAACCTAAAACTAACCCTAAC
>NC_068989.1:59906022-59907028 GCF_001194135.2 Octopus bimaculoides
AAGTGCGCAGACTTAAGTTTTTTCTTTTTTTAATAAATAAATTTAGCTATTTCCAAATTATTTCCAATCCCTTCACCAATTATGCTTATTAACACAATTTTAATATGAGAACTATCCTTTATTAACCATCAGTTCGTAAAATGAACTGCAATTTTGCAGACGTTTTCCTCAAATCTTATGAGAAATATAGGAATCAACAATCCCAGAGCTTTTCGTTTTGTCGCCATCAAAAAGCAACTTTGTAATTTCTATTCCTAACTTTTCACGGCTCTATACAGTAACCTCATTATTGGTTCTTGAACAAAACAAAATAAAGTTCTACTTATTCTTACAACATAGAAATAGGAATGTTGGAACTCGACGGCTAGAAATAGCAGCCAATTCACAGCCGAAATTTTATGTCACTCATTAAAGGGAGGACACGTTGTACATTGCAGTTGTAGATACTCTGAAAAAGACAGGGTGGCCACAACTGGAACACTTTTTAACGTAGGTCTGCCTAAGTTATCTGATTTTACCTGGAGCTAAACAACGTCATGAAATACATAAAGTATATGAAGTTGGTGGAAAGAAGAACCGATTTATAAAGAAAGTTTACGTAGATCTAGCAGAGGTTTGTTTTCACACCTTTTAGAAATTATACTGAAAATCTTAACCACGGAAATGTAATGTTTTTAACAAATATAGTTTGAGATGTCGGGGTGGAGAATCAATTCCAGCAAATATTTCTTCATTTGATTTAATGTTGTTTATTATTTTGGTAACAAAAATTTGCGTTTACTATGTATGATTGATGAAAGAATTCGAAATACGAACGTGAAATAAGAAATTACCCAAAAATCTTAGTAACGCTAAGTTGTTGAAGTAGATTTAATAAGGTAAAACACACAAACCGCAAGCGAAGAGAGAAAAAACACAATGAATCGTCAATAGTCGAAGGGAGACAATCGAGCTCACACTGCACTTTCAAAACTGTTATCAAATTATGGTTTCGAATTTTGGCACA
>NC_068989.1:59907608-59919106 GCF_001194135.2 Octopus bimaculoides
TTGCTATCGAGTAATTAGCGTGAGAGACAAATGAATATTTGATTGAAGCAGAAGGTCACAAATTTATTAAGAACAGTGAGAATATGTCGTTCATCCCTTTATCTTTCAGTGGCTTTGAGTTATTTCTTGCTCCTAACCAGATTTCACAAATTGGTTTCTTTTTAACAATCACTCTATAACCTAAGTTTTAACGGTTGTAATCACTTTACTGTTATAAGGGGTTACAACGAAACTATAGCATTATGAAAAGCAGGATAATTTCTAAAATTTGTGTGCTAGCGATCGTCTGAAACAGCATGAGTCCATAAGATTTAGTGTTCTCTAATAAAAACATGAACAAGTGGTTTAGGCTAGACTTTATATCAGAGAAGAAATGAAGCATGGAAAGAGATGCAACAAAATCCACTTTCTGGGCGGCTTGGAGCGGTGATATATCAATAATGTGTGAATATCAAACGATATATATTTGCAATAAAACAAAAAATCTGATCATTATTAGAAAATAGTGTTAACGCGGTGAACTGGCAATCAGCACGTCGAGCAGAATGCTTAACACATTTCGCTTGTCTTTACGTTCTAAGTTTGAATTCTGCCGAGGATGACTGCCTTTCATCCTTTCGAAGTTGATAAAACAATTACCAATTGAGCATTGAGGTCGATGTGATCGACTTTGACCCTTCGCTGAAATCGCTAGCCTTGTGCCAAAATTCGAAACCATAATTTGGCAACAGTTTTAAAAGCGCAGTGTGAACTCGATTGTGTCCCTTCGACTACTGAATCACAACCTTTCAACAATTCCTTTCTGAATCTTAAGCTCCTCTTGTTTTTCTCCAGTCGCTAGTTTTTTAAATTTTTTTTTTAAATCTTACCTTATTAAATCGTTAGCTCTACTTGAACAACTTCGCGCTATGAATATTTTTGGGGTAATTTCTTATTTGACTTTTGCATTTCCAATTCTTTCACTAATCATACATTGTAACACAATTTTTATGTTACAAATATAATAAACAGCATTAAATCAAATGATTAAATATTTGTTGGAATGGATTCTCTACCTAACATTTCAAACTATATTTGCTAAATCATTAAATTTCTGTGGTTAAAATTTTCAGTATAATTTCTAAAAGGAGTGAAAACAAATCTCTGCTGGATCTACGCAAACATTCTTTATAAATCATTTCTTCTTCCCACCAACTTCATATAATACTTTATGTATTTCACGATGTTTAGCCCCAGATAAAATCTATTAACTTAGACCTACATTGAAAAGTATTCCAGCCGTGGCCACCCTGTCTTTTTAGATTATCTACAACTGCAATGTACTCCCTTTAATGAGTGACATAACATTTCTAGCCGTCTAGTTCCAACATATAGACTTCCTTGTTGATTTCTATTTCCATGTTGTAAAAACGTGATGAGTTAGAAAGAGAAATTTAAAAGTTACATTTTGATGGTGACAGAACAAAAAAGCCCTGGGACTGTTGATTCCTGTATTTCTTATTTTTATAACGTTTTGGGATTTGGTTTGCAAGATTCTTTACGAGTTCGTGTGTTGAAGCATATTCTGTCGTGTCTGGGGAGAGTCATTCTCTTTGAGCGCCTTATAATTTAAACACACTTACCGGTAAAATTTCCACATATTTCCTTCTTTATTTTTCTAAAATCTTCGTTGCGTCTTGCAACCTTTTCAATTTTGAAAAGGTTGCAAGACGTCACGAAAATTTTAGAAAATTAAAGAAGGAAATGAGTGGAAATTTTACCGGTGAGTGTGTTTAAATTATAAGGCGCTCAAAGAGAATGACTCTCCCCAGACACAACAGAATTATTTTTATAAGAGTTACTGAAAACGTCTGCTAAATTGCAGTTCATGTTACGAATTGATGGTTAATAAATGATAGTTCTTATATCCTTGATACAACAAAACTGAACGAATCGCCATATATCTTATGGCAAAAGATAAACGACCTCTCACGCGTGTAAAACATTTGCTTTCGAGTAATTATCGTGAGGAACAAATGAATATCTTGATTGAAGCAGGTCACAAATTTATTTAGAACAGTGAGAGTATGTGACGTTCATCCCTTCAACTTTTAATGGTTTTGAGTAAATTTCTTGCTGGATTTCCCAAACTGGTTTCTTTTTAATAGCCACTAAGTTTTAACGGTTGTAACCATTTTACTGTTATAAGGGGTCACAACGAAGCTATAGCATTATGAAAAGCCGGATAGTCTCTAAAATTTGTGTGCTAGCGATCATCTGAAACAGCATGAATCCATAAGATTTAGTGTTCTCTAAAAAAACATGAACAAATGCTTTAGGCTAGACTTTATGTCAGAGAAGAAATGAAGCATGGAAAGTTAGATGCAACAAAATCCACTTTTTGAAAGGTTTGGAGTAGTGATTTATCAATAATGTGTGAATATCAAACGATTATATATTTGCAATAAAACAAAAATCTGATCATTATTAGAAAATGGTTAAAGCAGCGAACTGGCAATTAACACATCGGGCAAAATGCTTGACGCATTTCGCCTGTCTTTAAATTCTGTCGAGGATGACTTTGCTTTTCATCCTTTCGGAGTCGAGAAAATAAGCAACAATTGAGTATTGGGCTCGATGTAATCGACTTGGACCCTTCGCCGAAATTGCTGGTCTTGTGCCAAAATTCGAAACCATAATTTGAAAACATTGTTTTAAAAGTGCAGGGTGAGATTGATTGTCTCCTTTCGACTGTGGGCGTGTAACCTTTGATCGATTCTTTTATGTGTCTTAAGCTCCTTTTATTTTTCTCTCTTCACTGGTGATTTTTAAAATTTTACCTATTTAAATCGTTAGTTCTACTTGAACAACTTAGCATTAGTACGTCTTTTTTTCTAATTACCTATTTCACGTTCGTAGAATCGAATTTGTTTTAGTTTCAATTGCATTTCAACTCGATTAGTATGTCACGTGGACGCCCTGCTGCTCCTCGTTTTATTGTGAATCTCAACGAAATGCTTTCAAAGAAAGACCTGCAATTAGATTTAGCGACTATGCTTACCGTGGAGTGTTGAAGAATTATCACATGTGCCCAGGGCGAAACTGTTCAAAATAAGTCCGACGTCTTCCTTCACCCTTTACTCGCTATTCGTAGTGTATACCACTTATAGTTATGAAAGGCTTTATTGAAATATACCTTTTGGATCACCATGATTTTACGAACGTGAAACAGAAAATTACTGACTTTTTTTAAAAACATTATCATTCCAATTCAACCTTCCAAGTTACGTATTCCTATATTCCGAACCAAAGATAAATCACTCTGATCTCATAGGACAGAAGTGCCGAGGCTTGGTAGTGGGGAGGCCTAGAGCTTTCAAATCTAGATCTGTTATACATCTCCGGTAAAGATATATATTTATCACATTGTTATACAACACTTGCCTCAACAGGTTTTCGCAAGCGCAATTTATTGCCCAATGATTGAAGGGTATTCTTAAATGGGCTGGGAATGCCGCACTGGCATAGGCCATGGTTACGGTCTCACTTGGTTTGCCGAGTCTTCTGAAGCACAGCATACCTCCAAAGGTCTCGGTCACTTGTCATTGCCTCCGTGAGGCCCAACGTTCGAAGGTCATGCATCACTACCTCATCCCAGGTCTTCCTGGGTCTACCTCTTCCACAAGTTCCCTCTACTGCTAAGGTGTGACACTTTTTCACACAGCTGTCCTCATCCATACGCAACACATGACCATACCAACACAGTCGTCTCTCTTGCACATCACATCTGATGCTTCTTATGTCCAATTTTTCTCTTAGGTCGCTTACACTCTGTCGTATGCACACTGACATTACACATCCAGTGGAGCATACTAGCTTCATTCCTTGCAAGCTTACGCATGTCCTCAGCAGTCGTAGCCCATGTTTCACTGCTATGTAGCATGGCTGTTCGCACACATGCGTCAAACAGTATACCTTTTACTCTGAGCGAGAGGCTCTTAGTCACCAGCAGAGGTAGGAACTCTCTGAACTTTGCCCAGGCTATTCTTATTCTAGCAGCTACACTTTCAGAGCATCCACCCCCGCTACTGACCTGGTCACCTAGGTAACGAAAGCTATCAACTACTTGTAGATTTCCCCCCTGGAATGTGACGGAAGCTGCTTTCTGCACATTTTCAGTGTTTATTGCCCCTGAGCATTTGTCACACACAAAAACTATCTTCGCAGTCAGCCTTCCTTTGATATTGCTGCACCTCCTATGTGTCCATAGCTTACACCGGGTACATCTTATGGAGCTTTTAGCCACGCCTTTTCTACAGATCGAGCAGGGCCATCTACCTGAAGGGATTTGTGGTTTGTCTGTCTTCCTACTCATTAAGACTTTGGTTTTTGCTAGATTCACTCTAAAGCCCTTCGATTCTAGACCTTGCTTCCACACCTAAAACCTCTCTAGTTCAGCCAGTGACTCAGCCATTAGAGCAAAGTCATCAGCATAGAGAAGTTCCTAGGGGCATCCTGTCTTCAATTCCTCTGTTATTGCCTGGAGGACTATGATAAATAGGAGGGGGCTGAGGACTGAACCTTGGTGGATCCCTACCTCTACCCGGAATTCTTCATTGTACTCGTTGCCAACCTTCACCTTACTGACAACATCCCTGTACATGGTTTGTACAGCTCTCACTAACCACTCATCTATCCCTAGTTTCCGCATTGACCACCAGATAAGGGATCGGGGGCCCTATCAAAGGCTTTCAACATGTCAACGAAAGCCAGGTACAAAGGTTTATCTTTGGCTAGGTATTTCTCCTGCAGCTGTCTTACCAAAAATAAAGCATCAGTGGTGCTTCTCCTTGGCACAAACCCAAACTGCATCTCGTCTAGACTGACTGTCTCCCTAATTAGTTGGGCTATGACCCTCTCCATGACTTTCATTACCTGATCCAACAACTTGATACCTCTGTAATTATTCGTATCTAATGCATCACCTTTACCTTTGTATACTAAAAAATCGATAGATCTGCATTTGTGTCCGTCTACGTTCTGAGTTTGAATCCCGTCGAAAGTGAGTTTGCCTTTCATCTTTTCGATAGAGATGTCAATAAAATAAAGTATCAGTCAAGTGCTGGAACCGATTTAATCGACTTATATTTGGCTTAGTTTAAAGGAAGCAGACAAATTGACTTGCTTTAGATTCAGCACCAAAAAGAAGTAGAAATGACAAGTTTTGTTCAGACATCGTATGGGACGAGGAGACAAACTGCTAACGAAAACAAGCAAAAGAATAATTCCTGATCAAAGGCATTCTAGCCGAGAACATCCTACTTTTTTGTTAAATTATCGTTTATATCGGATTACATTATCTAACAGCCTCCTTCATAAAAAGAACAACCTTGCGAGTGGATTTGGTAGACGGAAACTGAAAGAATCCCGTCGTATATATGTATGTATGTGTGTGTATATGTTTGTGTGTCTGTGTTTGTTCTCCCAACATCGCTTGATATGCGATGCTGGTGTGTTTACATCCCCGTAACTTAGGGGTTCGGCACAAGAGACCGATAGAATAAGTACTAGGCTTACAAAGACTAAGTCCTGGGGTCGATTTGCTCGACTAAAGGCGGTGCTCCAGCATGAGCGCAGTGAAATGACTGAAACAAGTAAAAGAGACTGTTGTCACGATAGTAACTCACGAAACTTTATATAACAGTCTACTATGAAAAGAAAGTACGTGCATGATTAACAAATATTTTTACCGGCAGCGTAGAGACGACAGAGACTCAGAATTCATAATATTACGTAATATGCTCCGCAACATTCAATTTATCCGGCTTTATCGTCAACAAGTCTGATGAGTTGCGAGTCGCGTAATATATATTATGTAATATTATGGATGTTGTGCATACTGCATACCTGACTGTACTCTGCTTAGGTCACAGTAAAGACTATTAACAAAACAATTGTAATAATATTAGATAACTCATTCGTCTGTTTTATCTCTCTCACACACACACAATTCTTAATTATCATGTATACAGTTGGTAAGCGCCTGCATTTCCTACATCAGTAGTCTTGTTCAAATTTGAGTGCCAGTCTTAGAACATAGATATCCACTAACCGTAACCCTAAAACTAACCCTAAAATCCTAACCCTAACACCCTAGTGAAGATCGTGCGGGTGTTAATCTGAAAAATTACCGGAGTTTGTATTTTGTTAAATAAGGAATACATCGGCTCAGTATATACCACCGTTTGGGAATCGGCTTTGGTTTGTTTACCTCCCCGTAATTTAACGGGTTGGCAAAGAAAGATAAAGAAAGAAAGAACGTATAGAATAAGTACTAGCTTACGAGGGTCGATTCGTTCGACTAAACCCTCAAGGCGGTGCCCCCTGCGTGACTTCAGTTCAAGTGGAAAGATATTTGTTTTTGTTTTTTTGTGATAGATGTGTAATTGTAAAATGAATGGAGTGGACGAGGAATTACAATAGGAATATATATTTTAGGAAATGTATGCAAAATAAATATGTATATAAAAAATACAACTTGGAATTCTGAAACGAATTAAAAGTACATCTCTAAAACTAATATCTAACTCGTTTGCTCGACTGTCTACGAAACTGATGTTCCTAGCTCCTAGATCGTTTACGAATCTACATTAAACCGACAGGAAGATGTGGGGTGTCCTGGATTAACCTCTGCTCATTTCTCAAATTATTAACAAGCAGACTTGTTTGAAGTCCCAGTTTGACACACTCCGAAGCACAGTTTAATATGCTGAGATTTCGGTCAACATTACAGAGTCACGGCTGGATTGCTGCGAAAAAGGTATTGTATTTTGATGTAAAGATCATTATATATATATATGTAGGTTGCCACGCTTACCTATATGTATATGTGTATATATATATATATATGTGTGTGTGTGTGTATGGAATAGTGGACCTCGAAGCACACAAAGCTATAAAGATTAACACGTAAATATTGGGCTCCGTGCACACGTTTGAGCGGAGGACGCTATGATGTATTAAGCATTTCCTAATCTTTTGAAGATTTACTTAACAATCTGCGCAATAGTCGCACCAGGTGAAAGAAGTTTTTCACAACTTAAGCTGACTAAAACACCTTCGCTCAAAAATTTTACATGAGAGAGTAAATAAGTTGGCGATGTTATCTATAGACAATGGCATTACAAAAAAGCCATTGACTTTGAAATGATTTTGAAAGACTTCTATAAAAAGTTAGAAAAATCTGTTTTTAGAAGGCCTATTCATAAACAGTATGTAAGTAATTATCTTGACTTGGAATAAAACATTAAAACTATGATAGGAGCTTTCAACTTTTAGTCTATCATTGTGGCTAAAGGTGGGGCCGTCAACGCTGTTTTGGCTGGGACCGACATACTACACGAAACATAAAACCTCAATTTCCAGCTTTTGTTGAGTAGAGGGCCCCACTGACAATTCTCTAATTGGACCCCACACTTCCTATCGCCGGCCCTGCAACACACACGTGGACAAGAGATTACCAACAAGCTAACCTGTTATCTGCACGACCTCAGTCGGGGGGTGGGGTGGGGGTGCACATTAGAAAATCGAATTTGTTCCATAAATGAAAATGGAATTTCTATTTAAATACACGAAGAGGCGGCGAGCTGGCGAAATGCTTTGCGTCATTTCATCCGTCTTTACGTAATGAGTTGAAATTTCGCGGAGGTCGACTTTGCATATCATCCTTTCAAAGTCGATAAAATAAGTACCAGTTAACCACCAGTGTCAATGTCATCGACTTACCCCCTCCCCTAAGCTTACTGGCTTTGTGCCAAAATCTGAAACCAATTTAAATATATGTATTTTTCATGTTACATAAGCCTTTTACGTCTTAAAAATTCATTTCTCAGATGTGTGCTTATGTAAATGGTAGTTTATTGATGTTCTTGTCACATGTACTTACCATAATATTTTGCTCTGATCAAGCAAATTCATGGTCGATGACGTTCTAGCTATGACCATATCTTCGTTTTGCGGATCTAGAACTACATTGTCCGATGTGCCCTTTCATTTTTTCGTTTGTAAAACTCTTACCTGGGATACACTGTCAACTGTGTCTCGTACGAGGGGAGACAATTTCAAAGTTACAAGAAGACATGCAAAAGAAAATCAAATGAACAAAATACAACAGTCAAAAGTTAACAAAGGTGAATGGTTTAAAATGGAAGTCTTGCTCTATCATGGCATAGGTTTTTACTTTCAAAGACACTCCACCATGCGAAAAAAAAAAAAAAGCACTAGATGTTATACTAAATTAAGTCTCAGTTTGTAAGACTCACTTAAGCATAACTGAAATTAGTTTAAACATGTTAGGTGAATACTGAAGTATAGTGTAGCTGCTGAAACTGAAATTATTTTAAAAATCTCTCCATTTGACAATATGTCCCATTGAGCTGCGGCAGAATGAATAAGAGATTAACACTGGAAATTAAGCTTTTGAAAAAATTTTCATTACTTAGTGAGAAGGAGAGGAGCATTCCGGACGACTTAATTCAGGTTTCCAACACTAGTAGAAACAAAAGGAGAGAGTTATCTTTAGACCAGGTATTTGGCCCTAATGCTTACAACAGAGTGAACTTTACTAAATGCATCCATGGGTCATGTGTTGCTGTTGAACTGTGTGCCAAATGAAGTCTATTTCCCAACAACAGGGGAGGTCTTGCTATTCAGGTCTCATACAGTTTCAGTTTCTCAAATTTCACTTGAAAGGCTTTGGCTGACCTGAGTCTTGCAGAAGACACTTGTGCAAACTGCTGTGATGTGGGATTGAACCCCAAACCGCATAGTTGTAAAGTGGACTAACTACTAAAACTGCACAGCAGTGCCTACCCTAAACACTGACTTCTACTGTGCCCTAACATTGTAACATTTTCAAAAATAAAGATGTTATACAGAAATTCTGCCATTTGTCTAATAGCTATATATATAAAAGAGGTGAGTAAAATGAAAAGTTTTCCTACTGTTATGTTTCATGAAAAATATTTCTGTTATGCTCATATGGAAAATGGATATAAGACAGCCCAAATGCATTAGATAATTAGGTTTTGTGAGTTACCAAGTGGAATTTATATAAGAATTTAATTAAATATTTATTGAAAATGACAAATGACAAAATGTAGTCTTTAACTCCAAACTTTATAAATGTTTACTTTTTTAGTTACCAGCTGTGTTGAATGCCTCTTCTGGTTGCCTGTCCAATTGGTGGGTTCACCATGTGCCACTTGACCCTGAATGGAAAGCTGGTGCTACAAAGGAACTAAAAGGAAAAGATCCAGAAGAAACTCTTATGTGGAGAACTCCTGAGGTAACTTTTTATTAGTTTTTTTTCTTGTATTTATTTTCAATTTCATCATCATCATCATGTAATGTTCACCTTCCCATGTTTGAATGGATCAGATGGAATTGCAGTGGATTTTCTAAGGCCAGATGCCCTTTCTGTTGCCAGCCCTCACTTGTTTCCAGACTAGGTAATATTTCCCCATGGTCAGACATACTTTACATGGAAAGCCAAGAAATGAACACCATCGCTTGATATCAAGACAAGGGATTTATAATCTGCTTTTTTAAGCTTCTGTCTACTGCTCATAAGGCTTCACTTAGTCTGAGGCCTTTCGTAGAACACACTTGCCCAAGATGTTATGTAGTAGGACTAAATTGAAGACCATTATAGTTGGGAAGCAAGCTTGTCAATCACAAAGTTTAAATTTCATTATTAAAGAGTTACATTGAAATAAAATTTCTTTCTAAGTAATCATACCCCATTATGTTTACATAAAAATTTACTTAAATTAACAACTGCCATTGTTTTATGATTAAAAGTAATAATAATGGTTTTTATTTGTAATTCTTTCAGTGCAGGCCAAGTGATATTAGAATTTATTCCTTGTAAGAAGGTTGATGCAAGGCATTTATTTAAATCAGATCTCTAATTAGCAAATATCCATCTGTATCAGTGGTTCTCAACCAGGGTCTGCATGACCCCTGGGGGTGTATATAAGATTTTTAGTGGTTCATGCAAGCAAAATAGTAAATTGGGTCAACCCCTAGATTTTAACTTTGAATATATATTTTTATTATTTTGTATTATGAATATTTAGTAATCTGTTTGTTACAATAATTTGCTATTTATATATGTTATGTTTTCAGATCAAAAGTTGTACTTATATTTTTGTGTAAGTTATTGATAATCAAAAAAAAATTAGGATCACTCTTTTGTGTACTGTTTCATTTTTGCTATTCAGGGTATAAATATCAAACCTGTGTACACAAGAGAAGATACTGAACATATCAAAGATGAAATTCCTGGCAAATATCCTTATACACGTGGACCTTACACAACTATGTATACCTATAGACCTTGGACCATTCGTCAGGTAAAGTGTCTTTTATTTAATGTATTGGTTTCAAACCAATGTTTGCATGAAATGATAAAAATAAAATAGATGTTATTGTTGATGATAGAATTATTAAAAAAAATTGTTTGAATTGTTTCTTAATGACTTAGAAAGTTTTATTCTTTATTTTTTAACAGTACGCTGGTTTTAGTACAGTTGAAGAAAGTAACAAGTTTTACAGATCAAACATTGCAGCTGGACAACAAGGATTAAGTGTTGCATTTGATCTACCAACACACAGAGGGTTTGTATCCCTAATGTTTGGTCATTTTATCTGAAAACAAAGTTTTGTTGATATAGACAAAAAGGAAATATACTTCTAAAAGAAGTGGATATATTGTGGCCTCATTCCTAAAAAACAGAACTATTATGCTTGCAGCTCAGTTGGTTTGAGGTTAATCGGCTTAATGTATTTAGTGCATAAATATCTCAACTGGCACAAAGTCACACTCCCTCAGTACTACTCCCTTCTTTCCTCGGGGTTTCTTGTCTTGCAAGATATTTGCTGACCCTGTCTGTGCTGATACCATGTTAAAAGTACTGGCGCTGGAGCCATGTAAAAAGCACTGGTGATGGTACCATGTAAAAGCACTGGTGATGATGCTGCATATAAAGCATTATTTTGTAAAGTGGTTGGAAGGGCATCCAGCTGTAAAAACAATGTCAAAACAAATTATGGAAGCTGTCATACTGATTAACTCATGCATGGAAAAACGGATGTTATATGATGATGATGGTGATATATATATATAAAGAATAAAAAGTTTAGGAAGGTATAACAATGCAATATAGAACAAAAAATGGACTGTATACCTGTTGTAACTTGGTAAACTGTAGTCCGATGATATTTTTTGTTCTATATTGCATTGTTATACCTTCCTAAACTTTTTATTCTTTACAAATAATACACAATGCTTCAAGCAAACTACAATACTCTCCTATATATATATATATATATATATCATCATCATCATCATCATCGTTTAACGTCCGCTTTCCATGCTAGCATGGGTTGGACGATTTGACTGAGGACTGGTGAAACCGGATGGCAACACCAGGCTCCAGTCCGATTTGGCAGAGTTT
>NC_068989.1:59922213-59925482 GCF_001194135.2 Octopus bimaculoides
TAATCTATGATGAAGCACTAGTCTGATCTTAAGTACTCTGTCACTTACTCTAACGACCTCGATTACCTTATCCACCCATTTCTCCGCTAGAAGTATTCCTACGCCCCCGACCCCGTCAGTGTTCCCTGCCCAGAAAATCTTGTACCTGTGTTCTTTGCCTGTGAGGAACCTTGCAGAACCTCCTCTCCATCATACTTCCTGGATGCAGCACATATCTACGCATCTCCGTTCAAGCATCTCAACAATTTCACCAGATCTACCTTTCAGCGTGCCGACGTTGAGAGTGCCAATCCTAACAGTATGGGTGTTGGGGGTGTGGGCCTGTAGCCTGGGAAGGGGAAAAGCAGTGTCGTGTACCGTTATTATAAGAACAATTTAAGCAAAATGATAACTCAATACTTTTTGTAAAATACATATTCTCAAACAAGAATGGTATTGACAGTGTCTTCCAAGTTTTGACCAGCTTAAGCCATCATCTGATGATATTATGGCTGGCTAAAACTTCAAAGTCACTGTCAAAACTACTCTTGTTAAAGAATAATTAATATATATATATGTATGTATGTAGCTTTGTATGAGGAAGGGTATCCAGCTGTAGGAACTATGCCAAAGCAGATTTTGAAGTATGATGCAATCCTCAGGCCAGTTATATTGTCCAACGTGTACCAGCTTGGAGGCTAAAGGGTGGTGTTCATGACAATGATAGCTTGTCATGCCAATTTAGAAAGTTAAGTGAAATTTTGAATGTTATTGTATAATAATTTCACTAAGTATAAGATATTTACCTTATGTTAAACTACATTGTGAGCTGAGGGTTTTTCAGAGCCTTTTCTGTATTAACACACTTTAAAATCATATTTTTATATAATTTATAGGACAATTATTGTGACTGTTAAAATTCTGTTTGAAACTTAATGTTTCAAAATAAGCTGTTTCATCTTATTCAAACAATGGCAAGAAAGATTTGGTAGTTTATAAAACAGGAACTTGAAGGATTGTACTAAATCATCTTCAAATGTGAACAGAACGTGAAAGACTGAAATTTTATAGAGAAAATTGACTATAAGTAATCATTGGATTGTAACGGAATATATTGTTTATACTTTACAGTTATGATTCTGATAATCCTCGTGTGACTGGAGATGTTGGAATGGCTGGTGTTGCTATTGATTCTGTGGAAGATACCAAACTTCTCTTTGATGGCATTCCTTTGGAAAAGATCAGTACATCAATGACAATGAATGGTGCTGTGCTGCCTATTATGGCTATGTATGTTGTTGCAGCTGAAGAGCAGGTAAATTCTATCTGTTCAAGAGGTAAACAGTTTTCTTAATCTAATTTTTAAACAATAATAATAAAAAAACCTGTCGAAATACAGTGAATGGTAAATGTACAATTTTCAGATTGATAATATTATAGGAATGTTGGTTATCAGTTATATAGAAATAGTTGTTATTTTAGCTCAGCGGGCTGCATGTTTGAATCACGTCGGAGGGTCACCACTTTATAGGAAAGTGGGTTATACATCATTAGATGTACACCTGACTTTCCTATATTAAATTAAGAATTTGAACGGAACGCTGAACTCCAAACTATCAACATAACAATATTTATTCATGGTGGAAATTATACATCTTTAATCTTGTTTGTTGAGATGTCTTCGGTGTATGAGAACATGGTTGTTGGGATGTTGGTATATTGATGTGAGCTGTCTAGCGTGAGTTTGAAAGATGGAGAGACAGCTAGACACGTCCTTGCTCAATCACTGGCCAGCAAGAAAGAGATCGATCAAAGCGGGAAAGCTTGGTTGTTGAATTTAACGCATGCGTGAGACTACGCATGCGCACGGCGTTACTACAATATCATTACAAAACTGTTATGAAGTACTACAAGAACAAAAAATGCCTCTTGGTGAGATTGTTTCTCATCACTTTGTTCCACAGTTAAAGCTCGGCACTTCTTTACACAGCTGTCCTCATCCATACACATCATATGATCAAATCAGTGCAATTTTCTCTCTTGCACACATCTAATACCTCTTTATACCCAGTTTTCTGCTTAAATCATTTATACGCTGTTGTGCATGCACTTTGACATTACCCATCCAGCAGAACATGCTAGCTTCATTTCTTTCAAGCCTTCACAAGTCCTCTGTAGTCTTAGCTCATGTTTCACTGTCATGTAGCATAGCTGTACATACACAGGCATCATGCAATCTGTTTTTCACCCTTAGTTGTCAGCAAAGTTAGAAGCTCTCTGAACTTCACCCAGCCTTTTCTTATTCTAGTAACTACATTTTCAGAACTTTTTCCACCACTGCTAACTTGGACTCCTAGGTAACAGAAGCTATTACTTCTAATGCATCCCTTCCCCCTAGCATTTGAGTGAGTCTACTGTCTGTGCATTTTTAGTGCTTATTGTACCTGCACATCCGACACACAAAGACTATATTCTTTGTTAACTTTCCTGTGATACTACTACACCTTTTACATGTCCAGTATGAGAAATAAATTTACAATAAGGTACAGGGGTATGTAAGATAGGATTTATTCAAGCTTTTGTCTATTTAGTATAATACAAATTTTATTTTATACTAAAGATTGAATATTTGAGATAAATGTCTGAAAAAAAAAAAATCTTTGAGCAGTGCAGGTTAGGTAAAATATGTAAGGTAATATCAATAAATGCAAATGATGAGAAAGGATATTGTATTATCTGATAGAGTTTGTTTAACGATCTTATATTTCGGGAAAAATTCCCTTTTCAAATAGAAGAAAGAAGCGATGCAAAGAATATTCATTTGAATATTTAATCTTCTTTTCTTTCAGGGTGGAAAACAGACTAATCTGGCTGGAACAATACAAAATGATATTTTGAAAGAGTTTATGGTGCGAAATACTTACATTTTCCCTCCAGAACCCTCAATGAAAATAATAGGTGATATTTTTGAATATACATCGAAGGTAGGTCTTAGAATTTCATGAATACATTTTTATTAGCATTTGTTAAAATATTTTATTTCATATTTCTGTATGACTTTTACAATTTTGTGTCTTAGAAGACCTGCAGTTATCTCTTCACTTCAAATCTTTCATATGTCTGACCCTACTACACACGGCTGTGTGGATGCCTGTGAGTGTACACATCATCATCATCGTTTAATGTCCAAATCAAATTCCTTTTTCTTGAGGATACACCATTCCCAAGTTTTTTGGGGCTAAACACATACATTCGCATTTATATATATATATATATATATATATATATAT
>NC_068989.1:59925492-59929909 GCF_001194135.2 Octopus bimaculoides
TTTACACATATATACGCACTCTCATACATATATTGTAAAATGTCTAGGTCATTAAATAGTATCTATGCATGCATTGATGCATATTTGATGATTAACTTAAGATTGTATTAATGATCTTTTGCTAAAAACACTTAAAACAAAAAATAACTGTTGCTTTTTTTTTCTCATTGTTTCTATAAAGACTATTTATTTTAAATGAGAAAATGAAATTAACTATTGGATTTTGTTGTTTCTTAGTTCATGCCACGGTTTAATTCAATTTCCATTTCGGGATATCACATCCAAGAAGCTGGTGCTGATGCTGTGCTTGAATTGGCATTTACTATAGCTGACGGGTTGGAATATATCAGAACAGGTCAGTTGAATGTGGGCTAAAATGAAAAATGCAGGTGCAGAATCCTAGAATATTTATTCCTAAGTATTGAACCTGGAAAAGTACAGAACAATCAGTAATTAAGCCTGGAAAAATATAGGGGAAAAAAAAAATTTTAAATATTGCTGCTGAAGTTAGAATTTGCTAAACAAATTTCTGAAATTATTCATAAAATGTGTGTGCATTGTTTTAGTATAATATTTTTAAAAATTTTCTTTTCTTAGTAAAACTCATTTATCCAGGAATTTTAAATCACAGATATTGTGTTATAAAATTAAATTCATGTAGAATATATGTAATTCAAAAGAGTAAAAAAAAATTGTAAAACAAAAATTATTTTACAGAAACAAAAGAAATAATTTCTTTAAAGTTTGCATTATCAGATAACTAAGTATTTTCTATTTACAGTTTAAAAAAAAAAATCAAAAATCTGAAGGCTAATGAACAAATTGAGTGCAAAATGTAGAAATAACTCCCTAGCTCTTTAAAAACAACGTAGGGGTTATAAAAGTAAAAATAAAAAAAAAATATAAAAGTACCTTTATCACTATTTTAGTTTTTAAATTCTAACTTCAGCAGCAATATTTAAACTTTTTTTTTCTTTTTGTCCTGTACTTTTTCATGGTTAGTTACTGCTTGTTCTGTACTTTTCCAGGTTAAATACTTAATATTCTTACATTCTGTACCTGCATTTTTCATTCTTCAAATATTTAGCAGTATGAAATTGAAACTGTAATGTATTTGCTTTATTCTGGACTCATATTTTCATTACCATAGGTATCAGTCGAGGTCTTGATATTGATAAATTTGCCCCACGTCTCTCATTTTTCTGGGGAATTGGCATGAATTTCTATATGGTGAGTATTATAATCCTATGTGAACCTTCTGTAATATATATGAACCTTAAATAGGATTAACAGCATGTATGTCTACACTCTTCCTACAGCATTAAGAATATTTTAACTCTTATTTCTAGAAATGTAGGTGCACTGGCGTCCTTAGTCACACTTAGTGATGATTGAATTTTTCCTTTATGGTATCACATTGCACATAGCTGTTTATATTAATTCTTTATATATGCATTAGAAGTTCACCGTGGAGACGCAATGGCCCAGTGGTTAGGGCAGCGGACTCGCAGTCATAGGATCGCAGTTTCGATTCCCAGACCGGGCGTTGTGAGTGTTTATTGAGTGAAAACACCTAAAGCTACACAAGGCTCCGGCAGGGGATGGCGGCGAACCCTGCTGTACTCTTTCACCACAACTTTCTCTCACTCTTACTTCCTGTTTCTGTTGTGCCTGTAATTTAAAGGGTCAGCCTTGTCACACTGTGTCACTCTGAATATCCCCGAGAACTACGTTAAGGGTACACGTGTCTGTGGAGTGCTCAGCCACTTGCACGTTAATTTCCATTTCACGAGCAGGCTGTTCCGTTGATCGGATCAACTGGAACCCACGACGTTGTAAGCGACAGAATGCCAACAATATATATATATATATGAAATCACTGTTGGCATTGAGAAAATATATAATTCTTAAAGTTTGTGTTAGGATGCAGGAAGGGGAATATCTAAGGTTTAGAAATTAAGGAAATCATCATCATCTGTGAAAAGCTTCTTCAGTGGAGTTAGGATTACTCCTTTAACAGCACTAGGACACAATTACTGCATGTATCAGTAAAAAGTAAACCCTTTCTGATGTGTAACTACAATTTAAACCCTCAAAGTCAGGCATCATCCTTATCATCAACTCTATCGTTTCTCAGCAGTTTTTAAGTGACCTTCAAAAATCTTAAGTGAAGATGCATGGCTTAGTGGTTAGGGTATTTGGTTCATGATTGTAAGGTTATGAGTTCAATTCCCAGCAGTACATTGTGTCCATGAGCAAGGCACTACATTTCATGTTGCTCCAGTCCACTCAGCTGGCAAAAATGAGTTGTACATGTTCAATGGGTCAGCCTTGACACTTGAATCTCCCTGAGAATTGCATTAAAGGTACATGTATCTGTGGAGTGCTTAACCACTTGCATGTTAATTTCATGAGCCGGCTGTTCTGTTGATTGAAGCAACTAGAACACTAGTCATCACAACCAATGGAGAGCTAGGCCACAAATATCTTAAGCTCCAGTCTTACTACTAATATTAAATAAGTAATGATTAGAAAAAGGAGATAGATTCCAGCAACAACTTGCCTAACATATGGGATAAGTTTTTTGAATGTTTTTCTTCAAGCCCGAACTTGTATTTATTTTGGAGTTTCTGAAATTCATCGTAATAAAGAGATTTAATATTATTCCATAGTTATCACCTGAGATTCAATATGATACTTCTGGTGCTAAATTAGTTTAGGAATGTTGGAGGTAAGAACAAAAGGCTAATAGTTGAAATGAGATTGAGACACATTTACATATTTATGGCATGGTTTTATGTAATGTTACAATTGTATGGCTAATAAATTAATGTTTTTTGGTTTATAGGAGATTGCTAAACTTCGTGCTGGGAGGCGTTTATGGGCTCACCTATTGGAAAAGTTTAATCCTACCAATCCAAAATCCAAATTATTACGTTGTCATTGTCAAACTTCTGGTTGGTCTTTGACTGAGCAGGTAAATACTTTCTTCCTAAGTACTATTTTAAACAAAACTTGTTAAAACATGTACAGTGTTAATAATTTCTTTTTACTCTCCACTTATGTTCATTGTTGTTTAGCAGAGGTCAACCTTGATTGACTTGACCTATAATCAAGGGCATTCAAACTGTGGTCATGTTATCTTTGAAAGAATATATAAGACTACATTATGTATGAGGGTCAGTTGAAAAGTTCATAGGCTGATCAAGATACTCTCTCAGAATGTGACCAAATGGGGTTTATTTTTCAACATAGTACCTCTTGTGGTCCACATACTTCTTCCTTCACTGTTGCAGTGCTCTTGGATCCTATTGGTGAAAAAGTTTTCATTCTTCGGTCAAAGACGCCGTCAACAACAGATATAACGTCATTATCACTGCGATACTGGTTCCCAGCCAAGTGATTTATTTATGTTAGAAAACAGATGGCAGTGAGGTGGGGGCAAAATTAGAAGAATAGGAAAGGTGATCAACTAGTTCAAAGTGACAGTCAAGCACAGCAGCCATTGAAACCAACAATATGGCCAGAGCAATGTCCTGATGAAACAAGACCCCCTTTTGTCAGTTTTTCTGGGTGTTTAGTCTTGATGGCCTTTTGTAACTGCTTCAGCAAGTTGGCATAGTACTCTCCATTGATGGTGTGGCCCTTTTTAAAATAATATACTTGGGCTAAGCCCGAAGAGCCCTGAGTGCCAGAGTGACCACTAGTATATATATATATATATATATATATATATATGTGACACGTAAAAGCACCCACTACACTCTCTGAGTGGTTGGCGTTAGGAAGGGCATCCAGCTGTAGAAACTCTGCCAAATCAGACTGGAGCCTGGTGTTGCCATCCGGTTTCACCAGTCCTCAGTCAAATCGTCCAACCCATGCTAGCATGGAAAGCGGACGTTAAACGATGATGATGATATATATATAATTATTACAAATTAAAAGGGTAAAGGTTTATCAATTTATTAATTTATTAATAAATCAACAATTAATAATTTTTACCAAGCCCGTCGGTATGTAAGCACCATTATCAGTGGAGAACTTATTTAAAAGTTCATATCTATATATATAAAAATGAGAATGTGTGTCTGTCTGTCTGTCTGTCTGTCTGTGTGAATCCCTAAAACTCGAGAACTACGCAACCAATTTCATTCAAATTTTACACATGCCTTACTTAGGGTTCCAGTTGTGTTTTAGTCAAAAACAATTATTAACTTCTTGCAGAGTTCGAGCACACGGCAACATAATATCTCCTCCACTATTTAAGTATTACGTGCCAAAAGTGAAACAAAAACACTCATGTCAAATACTTTCACTTTAAAAATGAAACTATTCCACTAACTGAAACAATCACATTTCGATACTGTAGTGACAGATACTTTCACAGAGAGAGAAAGAGAGAGAGAGAGAGATGTAT
>NC_068989.1:59930384-59932217 GCF_001194135.2 Octopus bimaculoides
ACGGCCATAACTCCCATGAAAATTCATATATTTTTGATGTTGATGAACCCGAACATAACAGATGAGCATTATTTAGAAAATGATGTCACACGTTATCGAGGCTACCATTCTTTCTGGATGTGCAAAAGGGGATGACGTCTTTATTCCAAGAATTCCTCTTACTCCATCAGGAGCAGACATTCCTTTTACTAGATTTCATTATTCTCTTTAACCCGGGCAACGCCGGGTATTTCTGCTAGTACATTTATAAACATAATTAAGGGATCAGCAAATATTTGCTTCACCACATACCGAAGTTCAGAAATAGCATTAGTTCATTAGTTTTCATTGTTTTTTTTCTTCTTGTTTTTGCCTTTGTGAGTTACAAGTAATGCTATCTGTTGGAGTCTCAGCTTTTTTAGCTGCTATTTCAGTATGTGGTGAAGCAAATATTTGCTGATCCCTTAATTATGTGTATATATATATATATATATATATATATATAACACACACACATACACACAAAGTGATACCTCACTTTATGAGGATCTGCACTAAGGTCGATGTAATTAACTAGCCCCTCCCCTCCATTTCAAACCTTGTGCCTATAATAGAAAGGATTATTAGTATTACTGGAGGTTTTATAAGTTTGTTGATTGTCTCAGAGGGTGCCTAAAAATGACTCTATTCTGTGTTCTAGCAAACTGACTTAAAACACTTTTCTTTATTCTAGGATCCTCACAATAATATTATCAGAACAGCCATTGAGGCCATGGCAGCATTATTTGGAGGAACACAGTCACTTCACACAAATTCTTTTGATGAAGCCCTAGGTTTACCAACCGTTTTTAGTGCACGTGTAGCAAGAAATACTCAAATCATTCTGCAAGAAGAATCTGGAATACCTAAGGTTTGTTCTTAAACCTCTGTGATCCATTTTTGTTACGAATTTGATTGCAAAGAAAGGTTTGTTTAATCTAATATTATATTTGTTTACTGGAGTTATGAACACCTCATCTGTGTTTATATCCATCCTTTGTTAGTCTGTTTCTCTACCAGCCTTATAACTGTTTTTAAGAAAAAGAACCACTAAGTTAGTGACATCTGTTGAGGATCTTGCAGGTCATCTCTATACTGGATTCCTTTTGTTAACCACTCATGTAATTTGCCTAAACCTATCTCTGAAGAAGTTTAGCTTTTTCTCTGTAATGCTAGTTTGGTATTTTTTTCTTTTGCTATTCCTGTTGGTTGAACTTAAGATTAAAGATAATTGTAAACAACAATTCAAGTTGAAACTCTACTTGTAAAACATTGATTTAGTGTTCAGTTTAGGTTTTGTCCATTTTGTTACCAAACAAATTTTGTTTTGTCATGTCTTTCAATCATAGAATGATTTTTAGTAGAACTTTAGGTCTGTTTTTGATGGTGTTTTTAAATATTGATCAACAGGGAAAGCAGTGGAGTGGCAGAAACAGTAGAGTGTCGAAAGTATTTAGTCTTGTGAGTGGATTTGGTAAAATGGAAACTGAAAGAAGCTTGATGTGTATCATCATTATCATCATTTAATGTCCATCTTCCATGCACGCATGGGTAGGATGGTTCACAAGAGCTGGCCAGATAGAAAAACTACCCTATACTACTCTATCTGTTTTGGCAGGGTTTTTACAACTGGATGCCCTTCCTAACACCAACCACTCTGCAGAGTGGACTCAGTACTTTTTACATGGCACTAGCACAGGCGAGGTTAGTTTTGGCATGATTTTTACAGCTGGATGCCCTTCCAAATGCCAATCACTTTACAGTGTATGTGTGTGTGTAGTGTGTATATATATATATATATATATATATATATAT
>NC_068989.1:59933300-59937083 GCF_001194135.2 Octopus bimaculoides
TTTCACCACAACTTTCTTTCACTCTTTCTTCTTGTTTCTGTTGTACCTGTATTTCAAAGGGTCAGCCTTGTCACACTGTGTCACGCTGAATCTCCCCGAGAACTACGTTAAGGGTACACGTGTCTGTGGAGTGCTCAGCCACTTACATGTTAATTTCACGAGCAGGCTGTTCCGTTGATCGGATCAACTGGAACCCTCGTCGTCGTAACCGACGGAGTGCCAACGACAACAACAGATAAAAGTTATAGAATAAATTGTGGTCCATTCTTTGATATGTTTTTGACTTTTGAGTTTTTTAAATTCCATTTCCTATGTTTCATAGGTTGCTGACCCCTGGGGTGGCTCTTACCTGATGGAATCGCTGACCAATGAGATCTATGAGTCTGCACTTAAATTGATCAACGAGGTAATGTATAATTATTGTTGTAATTATTATGTAAGATATTTGAATTCTCTTGTTTTTGTAAGTTTTACTAATGAATAATGGTAATTTTATTTGATATGCTACAAGTTTACATCACTGTCATCATCTTCATTGTAATCATTACCAACTTTGATAACAATAACTAAGCAATCAGTATCTTTTTATATTTTCAGATAGAAGATCTTGGTGGAATGGCTAAAGCTGTTGCTTCTGGCATGCCAAAACTAAAGATAGAAGAATGTGCTGCAAGAAGGCAGGCGAGAATAGATGGTGGAAATGGTAAGTGTATGGTTGCTTTGGTATGTTGACAAGAAAGAATATACTTTCCAAATACTGACCTCATTACTGATTAGGTTTCTTAGGTAATGATACCATCAACTATTTCAATTGAGTCAGCTATGTGTTTGAAAGAATTCATTTCACGAGTGGTGTTTGTATTCCTATCTACTTTACATCTGCTACATATGAAGTCTTCCTTCTCTGTCAGTCTGCTTGTAATTCCACTACATCTTTTGTGCACCCATTATTAACATAGGCTATGCAATATTGAATTCCTACCTACACCTTTACATATTGAGCATGGTAACTTCCAAGGTGGTAGTAAACTTTAGTATTCTTTCTTGTTGCTAAGACTTTTGTCTTTGAAATGTTTACTTTTAGACTTGTTAGTTCAAGGATCGATGATGATGGGAACTTTACCACTAACTCTTTGAATGATTCAATTCAGAGAACTAGGTTGTCAACATACAGGTATTCCAAAAGGCAGCCAATTTCAAACTTCTTTTATAGCCTGTGGAATTATAATTAACTCTTGGTGTGGTTGACATTAGGAAGGGCATCCAGCCATAGAAACCAAGCCAAATCAGAGTGGAAACTGTTTTAGTCAAACCATCTAACCCATGCCAACATGGAAAGTGGATGTTAAATGATGATGATGATGATGGGAAAGGGGTTACTTTTCATCTTTGTGTACTACTAATCAACATCTCTCCCACCTGACCTTCCTCCCTGATCCAAGTATATTACTGATCACCCCTCCACCATTCACTACTTTCAATCTTATACTCTTCCCAATCTCTAGTCATCATTTGCTCTCCTTTACTTTTCTTCCAGCTGCTATTTATCATTCGATCTTTCTTTCAACTCTTGTTCTTCATTCAGTATATTCACAATCCTATCTCATTTATAATCATCCCTCACTCTCTACATACACTTTTGCAACCTCTATTTAGCCACCCTTCATCATTCTTCTGACCCCAGGGTCCACTCTGACACCTCATCACCACCATCCTCATTTCTCTTTCCAGCTCTACAATGATCACTTCAACTAGTCTTGTATAATGTGATCAACCATGTATCTCTTCTACAGCAAGAAAATTGTTTTGGCCCTTTCTTTGATACTTTAACCTTTCATCACCTAATATAAAGCTGCACCCTTTCTCTACTGTAGTCCCACTCTGTACAGAGGGATCTTAGTCATGTGAATCTCATGGCAATCTCACTAATGCTGATGCCAAAAAAAAAAAAGCATTCACTGAAATGATTGGTATTAAGAAAGGCATCCAGCTATAGATATCGTATCAAAGCAGACATTGGAGAATGGCAAAGTCCTCCAACTTGTTGGATCCTATCACTGAACCTTGCACAAGTGTCTTCTACTCTAGCCCTGGGCCAACCAAATACTTGTGAGTGAATTTAGTAGAGAGAAACTGAAGGAAGGTTGTCATAAACGAGGGGGTACCCAAATGAAACCAGAGTTTTGCAATATTATTGTATTCACTTAGTCTACACATTTATCACATTTCAAAGTATTCTCCAGTTGAAGCAATGCATTGGTCCTGGCACATTTTCCACTATTCAAAGAAGTGCTGGAACTCTTGTGAAATGATACCTTTTAACTCCTCCGACGTATTTTTCTTCACCTCTTCACATCTGCAAATTCTGTAGTGTAAACTTTCATCATCATTGACGACCTTTAAAAAAAGGTCTGGGTCAACTTCCAAAAGTTCTTTCAGTTCATGAAACACATTTACTCATGACTGTTTTTGATCTTCCTTGAGCAAGTGAGGCACAGATTTTACTGCAACTCTTTTCATTCACAATTCTTTGCTTAAAATTCGTTGGCAGAAGTTCCAGGACACACCAGTCATATCAACAAGTTCATCAATTGTTCTGTGACAGTCTTCCAAGATCAGTTCAGGAATTTTCACTTGTTTGCATGGTCAGCGGTTGTCCTGAATGATATTGGTCTTCAAGTGACATGTGAGCATTCCTAAAGTGTGGAAACCACTTGTAAACTTGTGTTTTGCTCATGACAGCATCCTTGTTAGCTGTTTGCAGTATGACAGCAGTTTCAGTTGCCATTTTCCCCACAGAAAACAGAATTTCATGGAAGCACACTGTTCCTTGGTCAGCAGTTCCAAAAATCAATGAACAAGGGAGAAATACTGCAAAAGAATGATGCACCACATGGCAGTATGACCCCACTGAACGCTGCCAGTCGGTAGACTGGTGCCTGAGGGTTGCATCAAATGGCCTCTAGTGGCAGAAGCTTGAACTACAACAAGTTTGTTCCACAGAGAGCATTTCTGGTTACTTTTGGGTACCCCCTCGTATATATAGCCAAACTGAAAAAAAGCTGTTGTGGAGAGATAAGTGGGATCCAACAAGAATGACAATAAAATTATAAAAAGAATTGTAAAATACTAAAATTATAAACAAGATTAAAAATTTATATGCTTTAAACATTAAATATGATAAATGTAAATAAAAGTGAGTTTTTAAAAACAATTGTGCAATTTCACTGAAATAGATAGTTAATTCTGAGACACCATGTATATACATATATATATATATATATGTGTGTGTGTGTGTGTATGTGTGTGTGTGTGTATGTGTGTATGTGTGTACTCTTGTCAAGACATGGGATGGTTGTAAACAAATATCATCATCATACAAGTGAGGTTGCTCATTTCCAGTCTTCCATCAAAACTCATGTCTAACCAAGGGAAAATATTACCTTTCTTGGGAACAGGTGAGTGTTGGTGACAGGAAGGGTTGGTGACAAAAATCTGTTTCAACAAATTCCATCTGACCCATGCAAGCATGGAAAAGTGGGCATTAAATGATGATAATGATGATGATGTTCCACTCATTGGGCTGTGGATTAGCGTTGCAGGTTTACTCACTTAAATCAACCCTAATTGAGTTAATCAAGTAATAAATACCATGTACTCAGATCTCCTCAAAATGAAATGAATTGCTGGTCTGGGACCTGTACACAAATAGAGTGAAGTCTATTTGTTGTTTTGCTGTGGTGTAAGCACATATAAAAGAAAATTATGAGTAATGTTTACATT
>NC_068989.1:59937274-59938578 GCF_001194135.2 Octopus bimaculoides
TATATATATATATATATATATATATATATATATATGCATGTTTTTTTATGTATGTATATTTGCATTGTAATTGTTTTCAGAGGTAATTGTTGGTGTGAATAAGTATCGACTGAAGGAAGAAGATATAGTTGATGTTTTAGCTATTGATAACACTAAAGTACGTGAATCACAAATTAATCGCTTGAAAATGGTTCGAGAAACACGAGACTCAGATTTGGTAAGTTTTATTCTTTTTCACTAAATATTCCATTAGACTTTGTTGTTGTTACTGTGTAGTTTATGCCTTGTATCTTGGGTTTATTTTAACTTTCATTATGTCAAAGTTAGGTTAATTTTGATTTTTATCTTGTCAGAGTTGATGAAATAAGAATTAAATTGATTATTGTTGATTCAGTTGGTAACAAAATTGTGTCCCTCTGAAAAATTATGATATATGTATCTTGATAGTAAGTTGTTGTTTAGACCCAAATGAACCTTGAGAGTAAGCAGACTTATGAATAAAACATTCTAGATGTGACCATCCTATCTTATTAAGAGTGTTTAGGATTATATTATCTAATGTAACCTTTCTTTATTTAAGAAGATAGGGTCTGATGTGAGTGAGGTTGAGTAACCACATAGTCCCTTGTTGTGTTGTGGTGGTGAATTGGTAGAAATGGTTGATTATTGGGTTAAGTACTCAATCATTGTTCAGTTTCTTCTGAGTTTGAATAGTAAATGATTTAAATAACACCAAAGTTAACTTTACCTTACCCACTCCATTCCAACTTTTGACATTGTGCTAAGAAATGAGGATTGTAAAAAAACAACAACGTAGTATGCAAATAATTAAAATAATAAAAATAAATGAATTAAAATAAGAAGAAAATATTATCATTTATTATGCCATTTCTTTATTTATTCACCTGAAAAATATGAACCCTCTTCAGATTTAAAATAAGCTAACAGTTTTGGGAAGAAACATTCCATATTTTTAGGGCTCCATGCTATGTTAAAAATACACATCATTAAATTTATTTTAGGGAAACTATTAGACTTTAATACGGTGGTGTGAAGCTTTTTCTTCTTTTCAAAATTAAAATCAAATTATTAATCTCTTGATTGAGGAATAACTCATTAAAACATGCAAAGCATTTTATATTGATCACTTAAATATCAGACCACTCTTAACAAAACAAGCATAGAACAAGCTCCTCTCCTTGAAAATTTACTGCCATCTGCTGCTGCTGCTGCTAATGATGATGATGATCCTTTCTACTATAGGCACAAGGCTTGAAATTTTGTGGTAGGAGACCAGATGATTA
>NC_068989.1:59938617-59943535 GCF_001194135.2 Octopus bimaculoides
GTTCTCAACTGGTACTTATTTTATCAACCCCGAATGCATAAAAGCAAAGTTAATCTCAGCAGTATTTCAGCTTAAAATGTAAAGTTGTACAAAATATCACTAACCATTTTGTCTGACATGCTTAATGATTGTCAGCTCGTCACCTTATAATAGTAATAATCCTTTCTACTAAAGGCAGAAGGCCTGAAATTTTGTGGGAGGGAACTATTTGGTTACATTGACCCTAGTGTTTCACTGATACTTAATTTATTGAGCCCCAAAAGGATGAAAATGCAGTCAATCTTGGCAGAATTTGAACTCAGACTGTAAAGACAGACGAAATGCTGCTAAACATTTTGCCTGGCATGCTAACGATTGTGCCAGTTTGCCGCCTTTATAATAATAATAATAATCATAATAACTATAATAATATTATTATAAATGATATAATGTTACTACCTTGTTTTTTATTCCTAGAAATACTCCCAATTCAGTATAATAGAATGTAATAATCTCACTTTCAGGCTGACAGGTGTCTTGAGGACATCACCAAATGTTGTAAGTCTGGTGATGGAAATTTACTTGGACTTTCTATTGATGCTGCTCGTGCACGTTGTACTGTTGGAGAAATAACAGATGCCATGGAAGAAGTAAGTTCACATTTAACATTGTTATTTCTATCTTTCTAGGAATTCTACTCCTGGAATCTTCTCTGCTGCTGCCAAATTTGATAAGATCATCTTTGAATTAGAGGTTTTATGAGATGTCTTTTACTTTATCTCATCTCTCCAATTCCTAGTGCAGAGACAGAGGAATCAGAATTGCACATGTCAGCTTAAAGTGAACTTGTGTCCTTTCTCTGTCTCCCCTATTCTTGCGTAATACATATCACCTGTATATGTTGTCTTAATATATATAACCAACAAATATATATATGGGCTACAACTATTGTTTTATACTTACCACTTACAAATATTGTCTTATATTTCTAACCTACAAATATTGTGTAATACATATAACCTGCAAATATTGTGTCAATCTATTGCAGATGTTTTTGAGCTAGATTGACACCGTAAGCAGGTGAACGTTCATGAGAGGAAGGGTGTCCTGCCATAGAAAATCTGCCTCAACAAAAAAGTGGATGTTAAAACAATGCTGATTTTACACACATGTGCACACACACATGTGCACACACTCATGTGCACACGCACACACACACACCCACCCACCATCAGCAGTGTCATCATCAACATTCAGTGTTCGTTTTCCATGTTGGCATGGGTTGGATGGCTATCTGTTTGTTTGTGTGTGTGTGTATGTATGTATGTATGTATGTACGTATATACGTATGTAGTGCCAGCGAAGAAACGGGCCTGGAAGGACTGGAAGAATGATGGTAGCAGAGAACACGATCAGGTAGCTTGGAGAGAGTCTAGAAGACAGATGTAACTAACGAGGGGAGAAATAGAAAGGAGGAAGTTTGTCAGTGTTCTGTGACGTAAGGACCAGAGGCTTGAAGTGTTTAAGATTGCAAGACAGTGTCAGAGAAAATCGTGATGTGGTAGGAAAGAAATGTTTTCACATGGATGATGGCTCACTTGCAGTCAGTTATTTTGCAAAGAAGGAGGCTTGGAAGCGCCACTATGAAAGGTTGCTAAATGTAGAGAATGCATGGAAAAAGGAGAGCTTGCCTAATGTGGACCTAACAGTGGGGCTGGCTATCCTAATTGACAGTAGCTTAGTAGATAAAGCAATTAAGGATATGAAGATAGAGAAACTCCATAAGATGTACCCAGGGTAAGCTATGGACACATAAGGGGTGCAGTAATATCAGAGGAAGGTTGACATCGTCATCATCATCATCGTTTAACGTCTGCTTTCCATGCTAGCATGGGTTGGACGATTTGACTGAGGACTGGTGAAACCGGATGGCAACACCAGGCTCCAATCTGATTTGGCAGAGTTTCTACAGCTGGATGCCCTTCCTAACGCCAACCACTCAGAGAGTGTAGTGGGTGCTTTTACGTGTCACCCGCACGAAGACCAGTCAGGCGGTACTGGCAACAGGGAAAACAATTTTTGTCTGGAAGGTGCACAGATACAAATAATATTAAGAATGTACAGAAAATAGGCTCTGCCAAATGCTAGTGGCGAAAACTAGAAGTAGTTGATAGCTTCCATTACCTAGGTGACCAAGTCAGTAGCAGGGGTGGATGCTCCAAGAGCGTAGCTACTAGAATAGGCTGGGTAAAATTCAGAGATCTCTCCAGCTGAGCATTCCTAATCTTGTGGGCTTGTAGGTGCTGCTGCCGTGTAAAAAGCACCTGTGGCAGTACTGCAAAAAAGCACCCATTACACTCCATAAAGTGGATGGCATTAAGAAGTGCATCCAGCCATAGAAACCATACCAAAACAGACATAGAGTCTTGGCAGATCTTCAGCTGGCAAGCTCCTATCAAACCGTCCAATACATGCCAGCATGGAAAACAGACAGTAAATGATGATGATGATGATGTCTATTCTACCCTGCTGTACTTATCAACAGTTTGGAGATCTTGCTTTCTTGACATCAGGCAGTATATGATAATCAGATATGAATTGCTATCATTTTTGTTATTTATGTCTAACAGTTGTTTTCATTCATTTTCCAGATTTAACCCATTAGCATATAAACTGGCCATATCTGGTCAAAATATTCTACCTGTTTTATGTTCAAACTGGTCAGATCTGGCCTCTCATACCAACCCTACATTATCATTTTAAAAATTAACAGTTATTTCATCAAACTCATGAAATTACAATATAATGCATGATTAATCCAAAACAATGTGGATAAAAAAAGCATTACATTTGACAAAATAATGTGAGTGTTAAAGGATTTAGATAGTCAATTCTTTTTTATTGCTTAATCTGAAGATAAATTTTTTGTAAAGCCTCCAAGGAGAAAGGAAGGATATTCTTAAACTGGTATATTTCACAGAGTTTCCATCTACACCAGATTCACAAAGGCTTGAATTAACCCAGTGTTATGAAAGAAGATATTTACCCAAGGTACTAAGAACTGGTATTGAACTGGAAAGCAAACTTCTTAACTATCTTGCCTTGCCTGTGAAGATGTTGAAATCTATTTTCATTCTAAAGAGATTTGTTTCTTTGTCAAAATATTTCTCTGATATTTTGTTATTGTGTTCCTCCTCTTTTACTGATAGGTATTTGGCCGCCATATTGCCTCTGATCGATTAGTCAGTGGTGCTTACAAGACAGAATATAGTGAAATGGATGAGATCAGGAATGTGATAAACAGAGTTAATGTAAGTTAAAACAATTTTCTATTTAAATGTTTTTATAAATTTAAGTCACAGAATCTATTTAGCTGTAAACATATCACAGCAAAAATTTATTTTGTTATCTCTAAAATTTTAAAATTCTGTTTCATACCCCAGAGGCAGTTTTATATTACATTTATGTTATGAACTATTTCAACTACTTGGAATATTTACTAAAAGTTGATGACAGTTTTGTTACCTAGGTAACCTTATCAGTATTGGAAGAGGATTTTGTAATATAGTAGCCAGAGTAAAGATGGCATGGAAAAAGTTTATAGAAATATTACTATTTCTGGCAGCTAAGCATTCATCTGTCCAAATGAAGGACACGTTATATGAGGGTTGTGCATGATGGGCATTGTTGTGGTGTCTGTGTATGAAGACATGAGTATTGAATGTAGAGGATGTGTGTAGGCTGGAATGGAATTATGCAAGCATGATCCACTGGGTCTGTAATGTTAGTATGTTCTGACAATAGAAATTATTTGTAAAAAAGAAAAACTATGAAAACAAGGGAAGAAATGGTAGAGTTATATAACAGGATTTTGATCCTCTTTAAAGAGGTAACAAGAGGATTGAGAGAAGTGGTAGTATGCCATACTGCAGGCTAATCCAGACAATACCAAGATAGAAAGTTAGTATACATGGACAAACAGGGCACAGATGAGCTGAGGTAAAACAAATGGGCATCTGACAAATTTGCTGTGGTGTGCAGAGGACAAGACTGAGCTAGTGTGGATAGGTGTTGTATATGAAGTATGATAGATGGGTAGAGAGATAGCAAAGGATCCAAGTGGAAGGATTTGTAGGAAGATCTGGGAAGAAGTGGTGGAGGCTGATGTTCTCAGAATACTGGACTTCATGAAAGAGATTACAATGGACCTCAACAATGGCCAGATACTGTGTTAGAAAAGAACTATCCATCCAAGACAACATAGAGAAATGGATGTGAAATGATGACAGTGACTCTTCATTGAAAATGGTAGACAAAAATTTAAATCTAATTTTAGCATCAATATCTTGGTATTGTCTGGATTAGCCTGCAGTATGGCATGCTATCAGTTTTCTCAATCCTCTTGTTACCTCTTTAAAGAGGCTCAGAATCCTGTTATCTAACTCTACCATTTCTTCCCTTGTTTTCATAGTTTTTCTTTTTTACAAATAATTTCCATTGTCAGAACATTTTTATTCAGTTTGTGCCCTTTGTACATGAATAGCTGTCTTTTCTGTATCCATTAACTGATGTCATTAAAGCTAGGTACTTTATCATCTCACTTGTAGTCTGTTATTTTCATGATAGTTTTAAAGGAGTGCAGAATGTCTGAGTTTGGAGAAGATATGGATAAATACTTTATAGCATTTAATTTTTCAACCCCTTTGTTTTAAATTCTGCTGCAGTTACCTTTGTTTTATTTCCCTGGAAGTTGATAGAACAAACAGCAGTAATGTTGTGAAGTTGAGTTAAGTTGAGAAACAGATAACATTATGCTTATCACTATTTTTGAGAGTGGTTGGATATGTTTTATCTAGTTTTGAACATATTGCTACTTATCCAGATTTTACATAACTGAGGATATGAATAACTTGAATGAACAAGTCATTAATCGTTAAGA
>NC_068989.1:59943957-59951352 GCF_001194135.2 Octopus bimaculoides
AATCCCCCCACTCCTTTATAAGGTCAGTATTATTGTCTTCTTACCTATGTGTCCTAGTTATAAACATACATCACACACACATATATATATATATACATATATATATATAGTTAAAAAAAACAATAACAAAAAAACAAAAAAACAAAGTGAGGACGTGATATGGATAGTATTATTGGACGCTCAGGAAAGGAAAGAGAGAGTGTATGACGTTTCGGGCGTAGCCCTTCGTCGGAAAGATGGAAAGTTCGGAGAATGGAAGAACGGAGAAAGAGGAAAATGGTACCGATGCCCACGAGGTTGTTCTGGCTTGTTCTAATGGCTTGCCTAACTCTCCACTGCTACACACTTTATAAAGACGGTGTTATCTTTATAGTGCCCCAGCATGACCACTACTTTTGAGCTGAAACCAGTTAAAGAGATTAAAGAGATACATTATATATAATTGTTATATTATAATTGAAAGTAAATAATTCTCAGAATTTTAATTCTTACTGATGCGTTGCCCTGAGTTACTGTTTCTATGTATTCACCTTTTGAAAATAGTTACATTATATTACTAAATCTATCTTACAGTAAATTAGCTGTCTCAAGATTTATTTAATATTTAGTGAAACAAACCAATAAATAAATAATTGGTTATAACAATACCTTATCCCTGGCTTTAGATGGCTAAAGATACTGTATAGACAGTCAGTTAGTCATTATATCTTCATTGTCTTCTGTTCTCTTTCAACAGACACCGAGAGAAGCTGCACAGCAAGCTATTGATGCTGACGTCCATATAGTTGGAGTTAGTTCCCTTGCAGCTGGTCACAAAACTTTGATTCCACAACTCATTAAAGAATTGAAAAATTTACAAAGACCGTAAGTATTAATACATTTAATGTAACACACTATATAGTGTATTGCAGTTTACAAGAATATACCATAGTATATTTCTGTATAACATAGCTTTTGACAGAGTTCCCCCTCTCTGTTATCAGGTGGTCTCTAAGGAATTGAGGAGTAGAGGAGTAGTTTGTTAGAGCAGTACAAGCCATGTACAGTGATGCTGTCAGTAAGATGAGAGTTGGCCATAAATACAGTGATGAATTCAGCGTACAAGTAGGGGTTCACCAGGCTCTTAGTTCAGTCTTATTTATCATAGTCTTCCAGACCATAACAGAGGAATTCAAAACTGGATGCCCATTAGAACTGCTATATGCTGATAACCTGAAGCTGAATTGGAGAAGAAGTTCTAGGTTTGGAAGCAAAACCTGGAATCAAAGGGCCTTAAAGTTAACTTAGCAACACCAAAGTTGTTGTTAGCAAGAAAGCTGATAAGACTCTCTTTCTATCGGATAAACGGCCCTGCTCAGTTTGTAGGAAAGGAATGGGAAGTAATTCCATTTGCTGCACTGAGTGTAAGCTGTAGACGCACAAGAGGCGCAATGGAATCACAGGTACATTAACAGATAAGGTCGCCTTTGTGTGTGGCAGATGTGCAGGAACAATAAGCACTAAGAGCATGCAGAACTTAGACTCTCTCAAATGCCCAGGAGACTCTCTTGAGGTAGTACATAGTTTATGCTACTTAGGTGACCAAATTAGTAATGGTGGTGGATGCTCTGAAAGTGTTGTAACAAAAATAGGATAGAGGAAATTCAGGGAACTACTACCTCTGTTGGCAATAGAAGGACTCTCTCTCTCAGTGTGAAAGGTAGACTATATGATGCTTGTGTATGAATGACTATACTCCATGGTAGTGAGGCCTGGGCTCTGAATGCAGAGGATGTGTAGACTAGAGAGGAGCGAAGGTTGTATGCTCTGCAGGATGTGCAACATCAGTGTGCATGTACAACAAAAAAATTTTCTTTATTATAAATTATTAAGTTACAGAGAGAGAGACAAAGAATTTTACATATATAAATCACTTCCTACAAAATTTATTGTAAATAATGAACACTTTAAAGTATATATAGTAAAACTCTCATTCGGTAAAATGAAGTAGAAATATAAACATCTTTTAAATTTTATTTTCATTCTCTAATTTTGGAGTTTTTCTCATTAAGAATTGTTTGTAAATATTTGCTTTATTCAGATATCTTTATATGGTTCCTTAAAATTAGTTTGTATTGTTATTACGAGGAGTGAAATATCTGTTTATGTTTGTCAACAATCAATCGATTTTATACATTTCTTTGTTGTCAGAGATATAATTGTTGTTGCTGGAGGTGTGATTCCCCCACAGGATTATAAAGAGCTGATGGACTGTGGGTGTGCTGCAATATTTGGCCCAGGTACAGTTACCTTTTATTAACTATATTTAGTATTCTGAAACAAAATTGCAGCAAGCTGGCAGAATTGTTAGTGCACTGGGCGAAATGCTTTGTGGAGTTTCATCTATATTTATGTTCTGAGTTCAGATTCTGCCAGTAATGTTTTTGCCTTTCAGCCTTTCGAGGTTGATAAAGTAAGTACCAGTTGAGCATTGGGGTCGATGTAATCAGCTTATGCTGTCACCCAAAATTGATGGCCTTTTACCAAAATTTGAAATGAATATTCTGAAGCAAAATGCTTTTTAAGATGAAATAATAATTATTGGTTGTTGGAAATGTTCTGAAGAAAATATGATTTTCTTAATTCTGTCAAGGCTTCAGTTTTTGTATCATCAAATAGCTACTGCGATGATAAGAATTCTGATAATAGTAAAAGTATTAATCTTAATTCTTAAAACTAAGTTTCCATTGATAGATTCCATAACTTTCAGCTACCAGTTTTTAATGGTAGGATTTAATATGCAAACTCTTTTAGTTATTTTATCCATTAGCTTTCAGGGCTGTTGTATTTAGTGACATAACAGGAAAAATACCCCAGGAGAATTCGGTGTAAAAATTACAAATATTATAGAGTCTCACATATGTAATATGAAACACTTTGATTGACAGAAGTGCCAATTGTGAAAGGAACCTGTGGAAAAGGTAGACCCAAGAAGATGTGGGACGAAGTGGTGAAATGTGACCTTTAGATGTTGAGTCTTACTGAGATGATGACAAGTGACCGGGACTTCTGGCAAATTGCTGTGCTTGAGCAGACGTGACAAGCTTAGTGTGAAATCATGGTCATGGCCTAGTGCTGGTGTGAATGACACCTGTGCCAGTGACGTGTAATTGGCACCTGTGATGGTGACACTTGAAAGGCTCCCAGTACACTCTGTGGAGTGGTTGGCATTATGAAGTGGATCCAGATGTAGAAATCAAGCCAAATTAGATTGGCGCCTAGTGCAGCTCTCGAGCTTACCATCTCTGGTCAAACCGTCTAACTCATGCCAGCATGGAAAGTGGATGATGATGATGATGATGATGAATTAATGAATAGAACTGTCGGAGATTTTGAAAAAAAGTTAAAACGCAAGGGAGGTAACTCTGCAAACTGATATGTTTGGAAAATTTAAACAAATACAGATGAGAATTGATGTTGTTTTGAAAGCTAACTGCTAAAAGTAACTGACATGTTTTGTTATTGTTAGACCTTTTCAGTGAAACTAAGAGTAAGCTATCTATCTGCCGATCTGTATGGGTAGGGCATAATTTGTTGAGGCAAATTTTCTTCCATCATATACCCTTCTTGTCACTAGTCATTACCTGTTTCCAAATGAGTTGATGTTTTCCCCATTATCAAACATATTTTCATGTAATATTCATAACAAAGGATACTGCTTTGATAGTGATGTAATATCAAGGAAAGGAGACAATAACACACACACATATATCATCATCATCATTCAATATCTGTTTTCCATGGTGTGTGTGTGTGTATATATATATTTAAACGACAGACTTGTTTCAGTTTCCATGTTCCAGATCCACTCACAAAGCCTTGATTGGTCAGAGACTATAGTAAACGCTTGCCCAAGGTTCTATATAGTGGACTGAACTGGAAAGTTGGTTGGTTGGCTAGTTGATCAGTTTATTGTTAGATAGGTAGAGAGAGAAAGAGAGAAAAGCAGATGGAATGAGGTGGCTCTGACAATATGGCTGACTAGAGTATTGTATATCCAAATGTTGTTTTGATGTATATGTGGATGAAATAATAGTCAAAGCATAATGTAGGCAAGACTGTGTACGAGTATGCTCACTGGCTGTGAACTTAGGATGATGTTCTTAGTACATGCTCATGTGTTCAAATCTTATTCCAGTCATCTGGTAAACACTTGAGTTGGACACTTAGCTCTGCTAGTTGATGTTTTTCTTACTGTTAAAGGAAGTTTTACTTCTATTTCATATTAAGATGTAGGCATGGCTCTGTGGTTAAGAAGTTTCCCAAACATGTGGTTTCAGGTTCAGTCCCACTGTGAGGCACTTTGAGCAAGTGTCTTCTACTACAGCTCTCTACTGACCAAAACCTTGTGACTGGATTTAGTGGATGGAAACTGAAAGAAGCTTGTTTGTGTATGTGTGTGTGTGTTGACATTATGTGATAATTGTAAAAAAGTATCACTCTCAAAAAAGTGGTGTTTTTTTCTTTCAATTTTGCATGAAAGCACGTTTGCCCATGGGGTAATATCACCTTACTTGGAAACAATTTTGGCTTGGCAACAGGAAGGAACATCAAACAATAAAAACATCTACTGCGACAAATTCCATCTGACTCGTGTAAGCGTGGGAAAGTGGACATTAAGATGAGGATAAGGGCATCCAACTGCAAAAACAAATGCTTAGATATTTTCCTTTCTATTGGGAACACAACAAAATGAAGTCGTAAAAATTTAGAGATTACTGTTAATTGCTGCTACAGAAAATATAATTTTAGAGATTTCTGAAGTGTATACTTGTTACCAATGATTTCATTGTTTTGTTTGTCTTTTAGGAACTAGAATAACTGATGCTGCTCTGAATCTCTTGGATTGTCTTGAAAATTAGGTGCCATCTTATCAGAAAGGTGTCGGGGCAGAATAAATATTACTCTTTAGTTGTCATGTTTCTGTTGTGAACACTGTGTCCTTTACTCAATATATGACATATACATGTAATATATGACATAACTCTAATATATGGCATATATTGATGAAGTTCTGATGCAATTTGAGTAATTATTTTTCTTGTTTTAGTGTGTTCTTCCACTAACAATCAATTTGAGGAAATATATTGTATGATGTAAAGAAATATTCCTCTACAAGAAGACTGACTTCAGTATATAAATGATTTTAATTTTCAATGAAATGGAATTTGCTATTGTTGTCAATCACAAATTTTAATACTCTTCTCAAAATCATTTCTAAATACACATCTTTTATACATACTTATAAAAGTACATTTACTGTTCTCTATACCATAAAAAAACTAACTTCAAAAATAAACCTCCTTAAGAAATTAAAAAATGTTAACTTCTAAATATGTAGTCTATTTTATTTAAGATTATTGATTTCATTTTGCATTCATATTTGGGTATCTATTATAATATATGCATATACATACCTTATTCAGGTGTACCTAAAGGATTTATAGGTGCCTAGACCCTAGACCACTTGTAACTGAATAACATCTCTTAGTATTATACAGTCCCTGTAATTACCTTATAAGTGGTTCTACATTGCATATGTAAGTTGAGATTTTCACAATTTTGTCAGAATGGGTATAATTATTATTTTTAACTTTAGTGCAGACAGTGTATTGGCAGAATTGTGAGAACATCAGAAAAATACCTTGTGGCATTTGTTCCATCACTTTACATTCTGAGTTCAAATTTGTTTTTAATTCCTCTGGAGTTGATAAGATAGAATAGCAGTCAAGTGTTGGAGAGATACAATCAGCTAATCCTATTGGATTTGTGTCTAAATCAGAAACTATTTATTTTAGTTTCTGTGAAAGCTTAGAATTCAACAATCTTGTGGAAAGTTCTGAAGTGTTGACAGAGGCAATTTATTTTGATTTTGCTTTGAATATATCCATTTTGCTGAAATTCCCTGAAAATTTACATAAATTATTTTTTTCATAATAAAACAAAATATTGCAAAATGTAATTCTCCAAATTGTTTTTATTTATTGAGAGACAAAATTTGTAAAATTATCATATTGGCATGACCATGGTCAAATTACTGAAACAAGTACAAGAATTGGCCTTCGTGCCGGTGGCACATAAAAGCACCCACTACACTCTCGGAGTAGTTGGCGTTAGGAAGGGCATCCAGCTGTAGAAACTCTGCCAAATCAGATTGGAGCCTGGTGTAGCCACCTGGTTCACCAGTCCTCAGTCAAATCGTCCAACCCATGCTAGCATGAAAAGCAGACGTTGTTTGAACTGAGAAGGTAAAGGATGGCTTTGAAATTTTTGCTCATGCTGTACTAGTGAGAAACAACAGAGTTAGAATCTATGATGATAATGTTGACGATGATGATGATAATAATGCTGTTACGTCAATGGCATTTAGTAGTCAGACAGTATATTAACCATTGTCAAGTAATGGTAGTACTACAACCTTGCTCCTGGTGAGTGTCATACAATAAGAATTATGTTCCGGAAAAACCAGTTTCGATTCTGAGTTTGGGTTGAATTATTTTCCTTCTGTTGCTAACGTCTGTTTCTCATATTCTTTAAAATACTGGGCTAACACTTTGTTTTTTATTATCTTTTTTTTTTAAAGATTTGAATAAACAACTGAACAAGAATGAGTAAAATATCTTCGCCATACACTTGGGGTAGTGGCGGGATCGAAACCAATTTCTTTCAGGTTGGCAGACTGCTGTTTTATAAAGTTGGCCTGGTATAACTCTGTAACGGAGATTAGGCGAAAAGAGGAAAAAAAAGTTCACCTTTTCTTAACCGCCGCAGAAAGAAGCATGGCAAAAGAAAGCAGAAGGGAGTCTGCTGTATGTAGAAACTGTTTCTTGCTCCCACCGCCGGCCCTAACTGGTGACACTTCTCGCAGAAAAAGAAGGACCCTTACACACAACTGACGTTACTTTCGGTCCCCTATCCCACCCGCTATCTTATCGCATAACATCACAGACTCATGGATAAGAGACCCGAGAATTAAAGATTGGTATATGACTTTAATAAAATATACCATGGACAACTAATAATACAGGGTGTTTATAAAGTCTGCGCGCAATTTAAAATACTTAAAGCTTTGTGTGTATATTTAATAGAATGAATCTTGTGGTGTGTGCGTACGAGTAGATGTAATCGCCTTACCTCGGTTTTCCTTTCCTCGACTGCGAGTCTGTCTTGCGGTATCCAATCCCTGAAGCTTGCCCCGACCCAAAGAACACCAGGAATAGCAGCTGCTTCTCCCAAACCTACACCGTCACTGGACACATCTTGTCCTGTCCGCGACCCCGTTCGAAAAGGGCACGAATCCCGATCGAGGCTCCCTATGCTCTTTTTCCTCTTCCGGTCAACTCGCCCTTCCGGTCA
>NC_068989.1:59952355-59953242 GCF_001194135.2 Octopus bimaculoides
CCGATCAACGGAACAGCCTGCTCGTGAAATTAACGTGCAAGTGGCTGAGCACTCCACAGACACGTGTACCCTTAACGCAGTTCTCGGGGATATTCAGCGTGACACAGTGTGACAAGGCTGACCCTTTGAATTACAGGCACAACAGAAACAGGAAGTAAGAGTGAGAGAAAGTTGTGGTGAAAGAGTACAGCAGGGTTCGCCACCATCTCCTGCCGGAACCTCGTGGGGCTTTAGGTGTTTTCGCTCAATAAACACTCACAACGCCCGGTCTGCCCTAATCAGTGGGCCATTGTGCCTCCACTGGAGGTAGTAGATAACTATTATAAATAGATCAGTAGCCGGTCGACACGAGTATGTGGAGACTGTTGATAGTAGTGTCTGTGCTGATATAGTAATTATACTGAGGGGACATTATAACGATCCAACCTTTTGAGGATAATAACAGTACCAGATAAAAACATTCTATCAACGACTTCGGAATATAACAGTATCTGTCAGAGCGACAACCGTCGTCAAAGGACAGATACAACAGCGGCAAAGGACAACTTTACAACAGTAGCGACGAGGAAAAACGAATTTACGCGGAGTGAAAAAAAACAAAACAACAAAAAACGAAAACATTCACACGGAGAGTTTGAACTAATTCACGTGGAAAATTAAATGCATCGACAAAAAAGAAACGAAAATCGTAAAATATGGAAGACTTGCTAGCTGGTATAGTGGAATTGCAAAAACAGCAACAACAACAACTCAAGGAACAACGAGAACAGCAACAAGTATTGCAGCAGCAAATGTTACACCTAATGAAGTTGGTAACTAATCCGGAGAATACATTTTCACCTGACCATGTGCGAATTCAGATATAAAAAAAGCGTCCGACATAAATT
>NC_068989.1:59953600-59954666 GCF_001194135.2 Octopus bimaculoides
GTCGGAAGACAAAGTGTTGCAACAAAAACGGAAACAATATGGCGATGTAGACCCATGTGGTGGGAAGCACCTGAAAAGAGATTGTCCGTATAAAAAAGCAAAGTGTTTTCACTGCAGGTTTACAGGACATATAAAATCGCACTGCAAAACTAGAATGATAGGAAAATGGAACAAACAAGGAAAAATAAATAGTTTGTCAGCAGGAAAAGTGACTACAACAAATGGAAAATTCGTGAATGTGAGAATTGAAAACATTAGTATCAGAATGCAATTAGACAACGAAAGTGATATCACAAACATAAATGAGAAAACATGGGAACAAATGGTTAAACCAAAATTATGTAATTCAAACAAAATAGCGTATATTTTACGGGCGAACGTGTTTTTAATATAATGTTCAAAGGTCAATCCAAAAAAGTGAATGTTTGTGTTGAAAAAACTCCATGAATTTATTTGGCATCAAATATATGGAGAAATATAATTTATGGGATATACCCATAAGCGCTTTGTACAATAGCGTAAATGGAGCAGTGAAACGATCGAACGAGGTCGATGTACTGAAACAAAAAAAAGTGATGTGGAACATTGTGCATGAACTACCAGTAACTTTGGAAGAAATAAAAAGAAATGCGAGAAATGACAAATTTATTAATGAGACAAAAAGAAAACTGTGGTCGACAAAACCCAAATGCGTCAGAAAGAAGTTCACCAGCAGAATTAATGTATTCCAGAAAGGTGAAGTCAGTATTCGATAAACTGTTAGCAGTGAAGAAAAAATATGTGCTACTAAAGACATGTCAAAATTCTTTAGAATTGGTGATAAGGTATATGTAAGAATGTACAAAAATGGCAAGCAATACTGGAAAGAAGGAGAAATTGTAAAATACATAGGAAGAATGATGTATGGTGTAAGAAGCAGAAATGGAATGGAAAGGAGACATAGAAATCAGCTAAAGGAAAGAGTCATAGAAAAGGAACCAACAAGAATAGAATTACCGATGGATTGGCTATATGACACTTTTCAGGTTCCAGCACCATTACAAGAAGTCGAAACCACACGTACAAG
>NC_068989.1:59954763-59956961 GCF_001194135.2 Octopus bimaculoides
ATATATATATATATATATAAAGGAGGAGGTAGGGTGAATAAAAGAAATTGATTGTTAATAAAAAAAATGAAAAGGGAGGACGTTGTATAGTGAAACTGTACACCCCTCCCGGTAAAAAGTGGTAGTAACCAGACATTATAAATAGACTAGTAGCCTATCAACACGAGAAGGTCGAAAAAGTCAAGAGTACGTGTAGACTGTGTTGATAGTCGTGTTTGAGCTGATATAGTAATTATACTATGATACTGAGGGGACGTTATAATGATCCTACCTTTTGAGGATAATATTACTTTACGACTGGGGGTCGTACAGTGCCAGATAGAAACATTCTATCAACAACTTCGGAATATAACAATATCTGTCAGGGCGACAACCGTCGTCAAAAGACAGATACAACAGCGGCAAAAGACCGCTTTATAACTCGTACAAAATTCAAATGCATCGAATGTTGTTAGAAGGGGATTATCATGCACGGCTAACTTTCTGCCACCAGTTCAATGAAAAGATTAATATCAAAAATTCATTTCTGAGTAATTTAATGTTTTGCAATGAAGCAACATTCCACATTAGTGGCAAGTTCAGCAGGCATAGCTGCCGTATTTGAGAGACTGAAGAGCCACAGGAATCTGTTGAACAAGAAAGAGATTCTCCTAAAGTTAATATCTGGTGTGCTTTGGGAGAAAATCGAATCATTGGGCCATTCTTTTTTGAAGGGCTTGTTGTTAATGGTTACCACTATTTAAAGATGCAGTAAAATTACTTTATTCCTTCGTTTGACCAGTTAGACCTGAAAGAGGATACAGTGCTTCAACAGAGTGGTGCACCTGTCACTTTGCCCTGTAAGTTAGGCAATTTCTAAATGAAAAATTCTCTAAAAGATGGGTCGAAAGAAGTAGACCGTTATCTTGGTCTTCCATGGTCACCAGATTTGACTCTATTGAATTTCCTTCTATGGGAACATGTGAAAAGTAATGTTTATTGAACTGAACCTCGATCTTTCGAAGACATGCAAGCTAGGATAATTGACGTGATTGATGGTATTACTGAAAACCAGCTGCAAAGTGTTTTCTGAGAACTACAGAATCGTATTATCGTTTGTATATTTAATGATGGTGGTCATGTTGAAAATGAACAATCCTAATAAGTTTAAATACTTGTTCCTTCTTATCCTTTTTACAGAGTAGTTTTATCATAAATAACAGATTAGTTCTATCATAAATAACAGATTAGTTCTATCATAAATAACAGATTAGTTCTATCATAAATAGTTACAAAGCTGCCAGTATTTTAAATTGCACACGGAGTTTATAGACACTCTGTATAAAAGAGTATTTTACTGAAATTCGAATATCTTTTTTCTCGTGATCCCACACAACAATATCTGGCCGGTTGTTTTGACCTGGTGGCTGTTTTAATTCAATCAATGTTTTTTCGATCCATATGTCTCAATATTGTTAACTTTGTCTGGTAGTGTTTTTCTTATCCTGCTCCAGACTGTTTTGGCGCCTGCATCATGCCTCACGGAAAGATAATATCTCGAAGTTATCATCTCACATTTGGTAATAGCGTGGTTGATGTCTTCAGTCTTAATTTTGTACTGCCTACATTCGTTGTCTGTCAACATTTTCTGCCTTTTATGTTGCAGGCACTTAGTAGGGATTTCATGTTCTTGAATTGCATGGGGGTAGCCTTCAAAATGGGATGACATTAACTTGTCGGTATTCCATGTCAAGCTTTTGATGTGGTCTGTTCCTCCTATGGTTTGTGTTTTTCGTCCCAAGTACCTATGCACTACCTTCTCAATCAACTGGTTCATTATTTAATATTTTACTCTTTTGATAAATAGAATTTATCAATACTCCTTGGAGAGAGATCTGCACCCGCTCTTATTTCATACCACTTCACATGTTCATTAGCTATTCTAATTATGTTGTTGATTTCGTGATCACAAACTTGTTTAAGGTAGTTATTGGTCTCTTTCCTCTGTTGCAGATGTTGCTTCAGTGTCAAAATAGGTGACATATGACATCAATGCAGATTTAAGACCACGGCCACCATCCTTGCGTGGGAAGCATAGCTTAGGTGGTTTGGCTATTTTTGGGCTGTTGACAACCATGTATATATGTATGTATGTATGTATGTATTCATCTCTACAGCTATGTGTATATATATATATATATATATATATATATATATAT
>NC_068989.1:59957319-59959146 GCF_001194135.2 Octopus bimaculoides
ATATATATATATATATATATATATATATATATATATATATATATATATATATATATATATATATATATATACTTACACACGTATAAATATTTTTGTATATTTATATATATTGTATCCATATCGATATATACATATATACATACATACATACACTAATGAATACACCACTAATGAACACACACATAATTTTAGTTTGTCTGGAATGTGATGTTTATTGTTTTATATAGGGACAAATACTTTTAGATTTCTTCAGAATTTGATTGCGCCATTGAAGAATGTTTTGGTCATGTTTCCCGAGCGTAAAATAGCCACAGTTCAAATGCCAAATGTTACAAGAGCGAACTTTGCTTCCTGGACTGTTTCTCCCTTGACACTATCAAATCTACACTTATCGCTCGAGTAATCTAGAGACAGAATCTTTCTAATTTGATAAGGAAATGGCAATCAGTGTGGAGATGAAAATAACTAATCGATAAATACATTTTGTGATTTCCGATCGATTTCGATGTAGATTATCATAATTCCCAAACTATATAAAAAGATATTAAAAAAAATTTCCTTGTTAGGTAGTTATGATTATATGGTCAATGTTGAAGTCAGTAAGCTTATAAAAGAAATGTTCTAAACATCAAAAAATGCATGAATATTTTAAATCAGTCTCACAAATTTCCTACCAAATTATTCATTTTTACCAAAATAAAAGAAAGAAAAATTATCGTAGAAATTGTCTTCAGTATTTATATTCCAACTTGATTCGAATAAAGTCACACACCAGTGCCATAAAATCTTTGACTAATCATTGAACTCTATTCTCTCCCTCAGCTCTCACTCCCACCATCTCCACTCCCCATTTCCCCCTCTCTCCCTCTTACTCTCTTTATCGTGACTGGAAAATTTTCCTTTCTACTTACTATAAGCACAAGACTTGAAATGCTGGGGAATGGCTAAGTCTATTATATCGACCCCAGTGATCAACTAGTACTTATTTCATGTTATCACGAAAGAATTAAAGGCAAAACTGACCTTGGTGGAATTTGAACTCAGAACCGAAAAACGGAAGAAATGCCACTAAACATTTTGTACGGTATGCTAATGATTCTACTAGCCCGCCACCCTCTCAATCGTGACTATAATGGTCTCGGATTTGTTGAACTTGTCTACACTATATTTAGGCTTGCTTGGTGGATTCTTCTTTTCTCTAGCTGGCATTTGTATATCTCATCTTTAGACTTCTTATTAAACACTTTACTCAACCACCGTCACTACAAATCTCTCTGCCTGGAGTTCTCTCCTTGATCATGTTTCCCTCTTTAAACATATAGTCAATGGAAGGAAACTTTAGTACCATTAGCATTCCCTGTAATACAGAAAATCCTTAAAAAGTGACTAAAAGGCAGTAATCACTCCATCAAAACGTGGTTATCACTACAATGTCTCTCAGTCTGATAGAAACGGCAGAAAAATCTCCCTCCAACTACACCCTACTGTCTTAAATAAATAAAGGAAGGACACGGATCTTTGGGGTTTGACGGTCAACATTTGTTTTCTTAACGAAACACTTTCAAACTTGGGACACTGGTAGAATGTGTCATATAAAACAACTTCTTCTCTTAACTTTCTTAACAAAATTTTGTACATCGCAAGTTATTTCATGTTAAAGTTGTCGTATTTCTGTGATTTCAACCAATCACTGACGTCTATTCAGCTGAATACATTTACTGCTGTTTTCTAAACAGTAGCTTTTGACCGGTAAGAAAAATGTTATTCCCCTGACATATTTCATCCGGTTTAATCGTAATTTATACGCATATATTGTTTATATAATAA
>NC_068989.1:59959639-59962947 GCF_001194135.2 Octopus bimaculoides
CTGTTTTCAACTGAATAGACGTCAGTGATTAGTTGAAATTATCGAAATAAGACAATTTTTAACGTGAAATAACTTCGAATATAAAATTTTTATCTGTTCTATACCACAAAATATACAAGTATACGAAGTTTGAAAGTGTCTCGGTACCAAAACACTACATAAAAAAATGTTGCCCGTCAAATCACAAAGGTCCCAGGCCTGCTCAATCATGGTTGGATTGGGGTTAAACAGCAACAATAACAACAGCAGCAACAACAATAATAACAACAACAACAGCAAATTGAAAATATTTTATTTCTAAGCGGGAACATATTTAGAATCCCAAAACTTTTAATGTTTATAAAATAATATAATTACAAGAAGACAGTTACAAGTTTGAGAGGATAATGAGATTGTGCGACAAGCATACCTTCACAAGCGATTTAGCAGCGTGGGTAAAGTGAATCGGCCTCAAGTCAGGAATTAAAGACAGAGCAGACTCCTGTCATCTCATTCATCAATTCTTACCATCTCTTTCATAGACTCTTCTCATCTCTTGCGTAGACTTCTATTTCATAGACACTGCCCATCCTTTCTATAGCATAAACTCTTCCCACGTTGCTGTAACGTATTGGTCTGTATGTTTTCGTATTCTCTCTAATCACTTTCTCTTAATAAGAACAGCGTGGCCTTCTTTGAGTCACTGTGTTCAGTTTTTCAGCGAGAAAACTTAAACTAGCTAATGAGGGGGCCTCTTTAAATGGTCGCTCGACCTGCGAAAAATAGTAGCCAAATCTCTATCTTGAAAAAAAGAAAAAAGAAAGAAAATATTGGATAATGATGTCCCGGGTTTTATTTAAGTAAAGTTAAAGATTCAATGTCTTTGATTATGTTTGATCAGGGCCAAATTGGAGATAAACAACAGCAACAGCAGCAGCAACAGCAGCAGCAGCAGCAGCAGCAGCAACAACAACAACAACAACAACAGCAACAACAACAACAACAACAACAACAACATCCTGAGTAGCAGCAGCAACAACACAACAACGACAATGAACATAGTGAAGGAAAAAAGACTTCTTTATGAATTCTCGGATCTATAATGATGAACCAGCCTTGTATAGAAGGCAAGGCCTCACAAGTGGGTTAAACTAGGGCCTCTCTTATCAAAAGCCGACACTGGACTTGAGTGGTTAAGGCTTATACAGATTCAATATCATCTCCATATAATGATTACACTCATAAAAGTATAGATTCAATATTTTGGATCAACGTCATCGATTAATGGGAGATACTTAAAGTCACAGATGGTTGAAATGGGAAGTTAACTGCATTAGAATACGAGCTGTAAACTCAACAGCAGAATTTATATTGACAATGCAAAAGAACGAAATCAAATATCGTAATAAATTATATTTAGCGCTGTACCGATTCTGAGATCCATAATTTTAATCTTCCCAAGAATCAGTGAGCGGCATTCCCTTGGTTTTCACCTCACGGAGGAGCAGTGGTGGTGGTTTATAGCATCTTGTCTCACTTACCCAATCCCGGCCTCTTGGATCTTAGCGTACTATTAAATCTCAACACCCATCGCTATCATTGCCAAGTATTAAACGAAAGTTTTCATTAGTTTTTTTTCTCTCAAATCCAAGATAACCATTTATTATATATTTTGGTATCACAAGACCAAGAACTACTCATTGCAACGATTGTTAAAAGTCTATTTTTCTATTTTTGTTTGGGTGTAATTTATCTTCAGACTTCATTTCACAGTACATAATTATCTGGTGCAAGTCTAGAAACCGTTGTGTGATCTGATCGATAAAAAAAAGTGAACTGCAATGGATATACAGTAGGTGAATAGTATTCTGAGGTGAGAATACATACGTGTTGTGTGTGATTTAGAAGTGAAGTACTACAATGATCGTTGTTATCAAATAGTACAGGTCCTCACGATGACTCTAGCCAGAAACTATATCCTGTGACATCTCATCTCTCCTTAATGATGAGCCACGTTTCATGCAGTACGTTTCTCTTAAAAGGATGCTCATGCCTGAACTAGACAAAACTTTTAAACCTAGGTGGTACCAAACCCGTAGGGCGGTGGCAAATTTTATATGGATAATATGGAGACAGAGGGAAGTAGGGGTGTATAGCTGCAATTGTATTTTTTTATAATCCTTGTCTCGTATTAGAATATTAATTTGAAAAATTTTAAATGTCATATTACAATTATTACAATAAACTGCCTGCTAGTTACAAACACAACAATAATAATAAGCTTCGAATTATGAATAAGCAAATAAACAAACTGAATATATGTAAGTGCAGGCGTGTCTGTGTGGTAAGAAGTTTGCTTTCCAACCACAAGGTTTTGAGTTCAGTCTTACTGCGTAACACTTTGGGCAAATGTCTTCTTCTCTAGTCCTGGGACGACCAAAGTTTTAGTGGATAGAAACTGAGAGAAACCCATCGTATATATACAAGGTGGGTGGAAAATAACTAGGCATCAAAAGTTGTTTATAGAATTTTTAGTATCAATGAAGTCCTGACGAAAACATTTTAAAACAAACAACACTAATGATGCTTTCTTATTGTCTTATTTCTTATTTCTTGTTTTCCAGTTGGTCGGTCGCTTGACTGTTCAGGAGTGAGTTAAGATAGCAGCACGCTATGACGTGGACTAACAAGACACACAATACGTATCCATGGAAACCCCATTACGTGCAGGAGCTAAAACCTGAAGACTGTGACCGAAGAATGGAATATGGAATGGCCTCCAAGAAGTTCAGATCTCACTCCATGTGATTTTTACCTGTAAGGCTAAACAAAAAAGGTGTACAAGACAAAATCTCGCACACTGGAGGACTTGGAGACACAAAATCAGGAGGTTCTCAATCATATCTCAGATAACGTACTTCAGAAGGTTGTTCATTTCATCCCTCACCGACAAGGTATTAACAGTAACTGTTAATACCTCGTTCAGCGATTTAACATTGCTTGTTTTCAGTTTTTCGAGATCAGTGAATAATTTCACTGGAAAAAGATATATGTATTTGCATCGGGAAATCTTTCGCGTCGCAGGTCGGCGATTGTCGTACGCTGAAGACGGGTAAATACCCAGAAACTCGAGTCCGTGCGTATCGCAGATCAAGATGGGAAGGATGACTTCCCTTTTCAAATACAGACAGGACACAGATGTGTGTCAATAGCCAGCTGGAGGAGATGTTCTCCTGGGGCTAAAAGCAACAGTAACATCCACCCTTAGGGGTCAGCCACATTTAAGTGGCAAATATACTTCACCTTATATATATATACATATATATATA
>NC_068989.1:59963047-59964868 GCF_001194135.2 Octopus bimaculoides
GTATTCAGCGACCTATGGAGAGCTTATAATCATATCCCAGAAATCCTGGACTATGATTTCAAACATAAAACTGTGAACCATAGCATTGAATTTATAAACACAAAAGATGGGACTCACACTCAACAAAGTGAGGGTACCTGGGCATCTTCAAAGCGTGGAAACAAACGCTGGTGTGGGACACACTGTTCCATGATTGACTCTGTGAATTTATGTAGAGGAGATATGAGAAAGATAATTTATTTCATAAACTCCTAGAGTGTATTGCAAACTTTCATTCTTGAATTTTTTAAACTGATAAATGTCTGTTTTAAGCAATGTTTTGACTGTTATTTCTAGCAACTCCTGTTGATTTGCTCGTAGCTTTTAAATATTTAATTTGCTCGCGAATCTTTTAATGTTCTTCACTGTTTACTATAGCTAGTTTAATGTTTTGACATGTCAGTGCCCACGCTTTCTTGCTACTGTGACAGATGATAGAAGAGGCAGCGAACGCGCTGTTTTCTGATTGGCTGAAAATTCTGAAAATTATCAAACTTTGAACACCTGTAACATTTTCGCAAAATTTTTCTGGAATAAATGGATAGCAAAATTCGGATTCAGCGTCAAAAATTACATGTATATGTTACACTTAAAATTTAAAAAAAATTTCGACATACTGTGACGATAATCACAAAGATCTCAAGGCAGTACCACAGCATGGTCAAAGTCCAGTAACTGAAACTAATAAAAGATATATCATATATACTTTTAGTATTCACTTATTGTGGAGAAGTGTTGTGGTAAGTATTGTCACTAACGTTAAACTAGTACTCGGAACTAAATTAGTATAGTTTTATATGAAGTGTACGCACATAAAACTGGGGCGGTGGTGGAGCATGGAACAGTAGTAGTATGGAAAGAAGGTTGAAAAAGTGTTAGTAATAATAAAACGGGGTGACAGGTAAGAAGTTTGAGAAGTGCTGGTTATGGCCCTTAATTATTATTGATGGTACATTCTACCTCGCTGTAAATATGTACTATCACAGGCATCACACACTTTCTAAGACATGAATATAAAATATATAACGTCTAATTTCTTTCTAGTAAGTTGAAATCTACTTTTCGGTAGAAGTCAGCAGGATGCCAGTACTACTGGATTCTTCTGAAGAACTCAGGCCTAATGATATATTGGTCAGTAATATATTGGTCAGTACAAAGACAGTAGTATATTGGTCAGTCATAGGGTGAGTTGTGAGTAATGCAATGTTGATAGTTAGGGAGTCAGTGTGCGGTAAATTTTGTGCAGTAGTTTCGACAGATGGTCTGGTATTGGTAAAATTGTATCGAATGGTTGCCGTTATTGATCTGAGAGCCAGACATGTCAATTAGTAAATGACAGATCCCAGCAGGAAGAATTCAATCGATGTATTGAGGTCGATATCCAAAACTATATTACAATATAGCAATGAATATGAGGCTTTTAAGATTGAAGGATAATTTTGTAAACACTCCTGTTTATCTCTCTCTCTCTCTCTCTCTCTCTCTCTCTCTCTCTACCTACCTACCTACCTACCTACCTACCTACCTACCTATCTATCTATCTATCTATCTATCTGTCTGTCTGTCTGTCTGTCTGTCTGTCTGTCTGCCTGCCTGCCTATCTGTCTGTCTATTTATCCACATACACACATATATGCACATACACACAGCACACAAATATGTACACACACACACACACACACACACACACGTGCGCACATGCATACTTGTATACATAATACATGAACTTATGCACGTACGTACATATATATTAATATATATTCACCCATATCCAAGTATTTC
>NC_068989.1:59965430-59967067 GCF_001194135.2 Octopus bimaculoides
CGCGGTTTCGATTCCCAGACCGGGCATTGTGAGTGTTTATTGAGTGAAAGCACCTAAAGCTCCACGAGGCTCCGGCAGGGGATGGTGGCGAACCCTGCTGTACTCTTTCACCACAACTTTCTCTCACTCTTACTTCCTGTTTCTGTTGTGCCTGTAATTCAAAGGGTCAGCCTCGTCACACTGTGTCACACTGAATCTCCCCGGGAACTACGTTAAGGGTACGCGTGTCTGTGGAGTGCTCAGCCACTTGCACGTTAATTTCACGAGCAGGCTGTTCCGTTGATCGGATCAACTGGAACCCTCGACGTCGTAAGCGACGGAGTGCCAACAACGGTGTACGAGAACATTTGATACCAGTGGTATGTACTGAGGAGAGGCCAATTCATATCTGCAAAGACATAGGACAACTGTATCATTCGTGCCAAGCAGTTACATAACAAAGTTAAAAACCCTCACGGATATGGCATGCTATGGTTCTTCTTGAATGTGAAAATCTTTGACCAAAACCAAAAGTCTAACTGTAGAAATGATAAATTGTTATGTGTAGATCCTTTTGGTTTCCGGGTGTGATGCACAGTAAATTCCCAGCAACTGTGATGCTTTTCAGAGTGGTGAATAACGAACGTCATGTCATGCCACTTCACATCTTTCCACAGGATTTTATACTTGATGTTGGATACGTTGAAGTGCTGGAGACAGTTGCTAAGCCGTGGATGGATGAAGTACGCAGTTGAAGGCCATACATATTTCAACCACGACTCGGTGCCTTCTCACAAAGTCCATCTAACCGAAGATGGATATCAGCCAGCCTTTATGATCATGTAACGCTAAATTCGCGGCCTCCAAACTCGCCATATTTTAATCACATGGATACAACGTTTGTAGTATTGTTGAAAAAGAAACTAATTAATATTCTCATTGAAGGACATCATAATATTCTCATCATAATATTCTCATCATAATATTCTCATTCCGGACATCACCTGTTGCCCAGGTGATGTCCGGAATGAATAGGGACCATATAGCTCAGGCATGTTGATTCTGGTCCCGCATTCAAGTACTCATCGAAGCTGAAGGCAGTTTCATAGAATAATATATCAGGTCATCCCATAAGTTCTGTCCGATTTTACCTTTTTTAATATGTATATGTAAACATACAGGTAAACACAAAAATACATGTACATGTGTAAGTCGTCTAAGAGTCCATAAGTCAAGGAAAGGATGTACTCGTATATCTGCCAATAGAGTGGGTATATTATCCGAAAAGTTCAGTATTATATGTCCATCGCGGCAAACCCAATGTGTCCATTCACCTCCGATAATAGAGAGTAGTCACCACATTCCTTTCCATATCGGTTAACTCTGATGAGCGTAAAGTTATATAATTGGATTGTTACCGAACACTCCGTTGTATTCCTAGCGCGAAAAACCTATTGGTGTTTTCTCTTTAAGAAGAAAGAAAAAAACCCCAACATTTTACGAGATCAGCTATGGTCGACATATAATACTGTACTTTTCGGATAATATACATATACATGCACACACACACGTGCACACACACACACACACACACACACACACACACAAATATATATATATATATATATATATACATACATGTACATACACATACATAT